>NW_027271262.1:1735000-1867500 GCF_040938485.1 Diadema antillarum | reverse complement strand
CAATTTCGGTCAAATTCGGTCAAATTTTGGTCAAAGGGTCTGGACAATTAACAATTTAGGCTTAGAATGCTGCTTAAATCTAATGTGACATCTTATAAATACATACTATTCAAGCCACACAGTTGCTTCTAAATATTCAATGTCCAATATTTTGTTCTTTTATCTTATAATTCTGTCCTGAACTAAAGAGCTGCTAGTCTAAACTTTGATAGCGGTTTTCCTATTTTTTTCTATTTCTTACTATGTACTTCCTTACCTTCTTTGGACTCTCCGTTTTTGCTTTTGTTTTTTTTTCTGGGGATGGAGGGGGAAGGGGAAGAGATGGGATTTGCAATATTACATTTGAAGACATTCACCTCAAGGTGAAAGTGGCTCCAAGCGACAGCCCTTTGTGACAGTCAGGAATCGCGATCGATCGTCCGAATAATTATAACTTCAGAGAGTATAAATTTTACCTATGCACATATCGATAGTATTCCTGAACAACATGCTGAACAAAGTCATCAGCATTAGTCTCCACTATACAAGAGTACAGAAACAGTTCGCTTTCTTCTCGGTTCCATCTCCCCTGACCAACTGGCCAGTAAAGAAGGAATCGCACGATACGTCAGTAGTATAAGAAGAGGTCTCAATCATTTGTATTAATAAAAAAAGGAAAACAAATCGCATGAAATAAAATCATGATTTTCCATGCATATCACATGCAAGTTGACACTTTACATACGATTTCATAACATCGAATATACCATCTTGGATGGAAAATCGCTAGACGTGGGCGAGTTTGGGTGTCGATCCGTGTCTTAGTGTGTGCTTGTGCATGCGTGCGTGTGGTTGGTAGACAAAGACAAAGATGTCGGGAGGTTTATATAGTAACCATGGATACGAAAATGATTTACATTTTTGATGATAAGACTTTTGATCAGTTAGGATGACTTTTGTTTACACCCTGCCAGGGATAGCTTCGGGAAATTCCCTCCACCATCATTTTTCAGCAGAGTAAGATGGGAGGGGGGGGGGGGGGTTAATTGTCTTCTAAATGTTGACTTACGTTTTGTCTCCGATTGACGCACGTATGAATGAAAGTCCTGAAGCATCACACAGAATCCCCTGCGTTCCGCAAATTAAATCTGGAATCTTGTGTTTTGTCTTTCCTGCACCGGAATAAGTGATTTGTGGCGACGTGAGACGGGGATAAAAGAGGTATGAAAATGCTGGCATCCATAGCGGTACCCGTTGCTGTTGTTGAAATTGAAGTGAGGACCTACAAGTGATAGAAAAAAAAAAGTGTATTTTTGGTGGTTCTATATGCTAGCACGAGCATGCAGCACTGGCAATGGTATCAGTAAAGTGGAAGTTGTAGCAATAGGTACATAATGCATGGAGTAAGAATGGTAACGGAAGTAGTGGTAAGAGTACTGCATATGAAAACAGCAACAAGTGCAACCCATGCATTGCCAGGGCAGATACAGCTGTCAACTCGCTATAACAATAAAAGTTTCCTACCGCAACTAGTTATGATCCTACATGGTTGTTGTTCATTTGTATTCTTGTTATTTTTTTTTCTTTTCAGTTCAGTTCAGCTCAGTTCAATATATTTTCTGCATACATTTTCAATACATTCATTATAACAGAATTTAACAAAATGTCATAAATTGTATGACTTTTCCTTACGCATCAACACACATTATGGAGTACAATCGTCATATAAAGGAATACACAATCAATGAAGAGAAAAAATATAAAGCAATGTCAAAATTGAAGGCACACTACACGATTCTTGTTCTTGTTGTTTAACTGAATTCATATTTGTAGGTGTATAATATATCAACGCAGGCATTTATCAAATGGTTTCTTGTGATATACCCACGATATTTTGGTCAACTGGCCTTTAACCGTGGAGTAATAACGATATACATTTCACATTACCGTATACAGATACGTCAGGTTAAAAGCAAATTGGTACGGAAGAACTAGGTCTGCTCTCGTTCTATATGTATTAGGCAAAAGTAATTCCCAGCGTGCTAGAATTAGGTTGATTTCTATTTATAGAAGGATATGATGTACATTTCGTTTTGTCTCTAATTACCTTATACAACCCTAATATAGGTGACAATGCCATACTTCTTTGTCTTGCATTGGGGTATAAAGTGGCTCAAAGAAAGCACAGAACATTAATGGCAGGTCACTCTATATCTGGAAAAAAAGGAGAAAGAAATACAAAATGAGCGAAACAGTGAAGTATGGCAAGACATATATGAAAGACGGGAGCATGCACGAGTAGAGTAATTAAAAGGCCAAACACAAAGAAAAAAGAAGACATGATCATTGATATACGCATTGCAGTGTCGGAGAGATTGGTTTAACAACGTATGATAGTTTGAAGGGGTGGGAAAAAATGGGATCGAATGATTAACGGTGATTAACGATAATGGTCAAGGTCCCCTCATTGTACCTGTATGAGATCAAAATACATTCATACCATTCTAATCGCCCTTTCTACCCTACTGATCACCGTGCGTTATTTCTTTTTCTCTTCGCTGTTTCCTCTTTTCCTTACAGAAAAAAAAAGAGAGAAAAATGCCAGGGCATATAAATGCTCCACGCTGGTGTCTAACCACCAACGTGGTGTACAATTCTTATGTGCTTCTGTGACACGCTAGTGTGTAAACCGATGTGGAATAAGGTGGATGGTGGGATGGGTGAGTGCATCTGAAAAGAGGCAGGGTGCAGCTAGGCGCCGGATGATGTTTGTTTTTTCGTCTGGTTACACCTTTCATTTCTACCAATCAAATCGACCTGACAAAGAGAAAAATTAAGAGGGGAGGAATTTCCTCCTCCCCCCCCCAAAAAAAAAAAATGCAGAAGTATTCAAATACAAAATGCAACATCGCGCTGTTAGTTTTTTGAGGCAGTAAGCTTAAGAGCAAAAATTAAAAAACTGAATCACGAAAATACCAATGGGGTGCTCATGTTAAATCATAGAGTGAGAAACATGGTTGTATATTGCAAGGCAAACTCTTCCTAAAGTCCTAGTCTAATACGCCTCTGCTATTTCAGTCTATCTTACCATTAATGAGTTTAAAAAAGATGATCAGATGATGTCAATCCGTGGTAATTTAGACTGATGAGAAATTGGGTTAACAACACATGTTTATATTACCAAACAATCAATGAGTGTATATCTTTCTACACGGAAATTTACCACTGGTTACACGTCAAATTTTGTCGTCCCCCCCCCCCCTGATATGTCTGCTACTCAAAATTGAATGAATATTGATAAATTGTGGAATTTTAGAGACGCATTGTCATTATTTTCATAATCATCTTTAGTATTATTCTTATTCTTATTGTTATTATTATCATTATTATCATTTTATTATGTTATTATTATCATCGTCATCATTGTCATTGTGATGATTATTGCTATCATTGTTATCAATATCATTAGTACTATTGTTGTTATTATTATTATCATCATCATCATCATTATCATTAACATTTTTTTCTCATGAATTTACCATAAATGCATATGCATGTATATGTACGCAGGTGTATTAAACAAGAAAGAGGGGAAATGAGTTTGTTTATACATAACATAAATAAAAGAAGAGGTTGCTTCCAAAAGGCGCTAAATCCATAATTATTCAATGGATTTAGAGCCTTTTGGTTGCAAGCTCTTCAAATATATATGAATTCAGATTGTGAAAATATATGTGGAAAGGTGCTCAACCAGAGCACAAATGTGTGCTGGATAAATTTTCCTTCCCATAAATGGAATTAATTGGTTAAAGACATATGTTTAACGTATCAAGCATTTACATTCTTTCATTGAACTAAAGAATTTTTTTTTTTAAAGCAAAAATCTGCACTGAATATTGAACAGCAACACTATGCTTAAATATTTTTCTATAAATCACAGTAGACAGTTGTAAGATGAGATGGAGATCTATTCTACCAAACAAACTTAAGCTTCCTAAACAAGTTCACTATCCAGTACTAACTTCTTTGATTCTTATTTTTTTTTTACCACCAGGAATAGTTATCACATTTTCCTCTTAATCTAGAACTGAACTGAACTGAACCAGGCACAATTACCCCATCGCACAAAACATTCAAAATGTAAACACAGGTGCATCATGTCAATATCAAGTGACGTTTCAAAACACCCCCAACGACTTTTATTAGTAATAAATCTAAAAGCCAGTTGTTGTTTTTTCCAAGGAATTTTAGGTTTTGTGCATTGCTCAATGTTACAGACAGTCGATTTATTGATTGGCATTCTTCGCCATTGTATTGGGACAAGTCAGATACAAGAGCATTATTCGTATAATCAAATCGCGCATGACTTGACTTCACAACCTGAAACCAAAAAGCCTAGATCTGTAGAGGGGGTAATTTCCAAATGGAAACAAAAAGTATAATAATAAGAAAAAAGATAAGAATAAACGATTGTTGAAATAAAAAGTCACGTGGTTGCTAATCATTCACAAAGATAATTCAGTAGACAGTATTAAGCTGTAGGATATCACTGAAGCTCGAAGGTCACACAAACCTTCTGTATGATTTGTCACTGGTGGATGATCTCTTATCGCGATTGATGGAAACTCAGAAAACCACATGGCTTATGCAACCTCGACTATGTTTGCTTATGAGCACGGCGATCAGAGCACAGAAGTCAGTATTGTACCATGGTGGTATCTATTTATATTGTTCGTTGTGAAAGGCATTGACTTTACTTGTTCATGCCCGCTTGTCATAACAGTTTAAAGGCAAAATATTACTATGACACAGCAAAGATTTGCTAAAGGACAGGCACCTTTGAAAGCTGTTAATGATAAAAGATGTTGCCATCTCAAATAGCGTACTGGCATGCGGGCAAGTATTTAATGATAAATCTGTTTATATTTTCGTTCGCTGATATATAATAATTATTTGTAGGAGTACTGGTGAGGGTATAAGGAAGTTTTCCAATGATTTGCGGGACAGTTAAAATCCAGACAAACAAACCGAGATCTTCAGATAATAAGATAACTAATCAAATTGTCACTGCTTGGCACTGGTTATGTATACTCGCATCTGATGTTAAGGAATAAGATGCGGTGATATATCTATTCGTCAAAATACACTGTTAACAATTCGATTATGGAACACGTAGTTATATATTATGTCATATCAAATATATATATATATATATATATATATATAAACAAAGAAAGGGAAAACTGACCAGAAATAAATAATAAATAGTGAATTTCTTTGTTCAAAGTTTTAACTATATGTGTGTGTGTGTGTGTGTGTGTGTGTAGAGAGAGAGAGAGAGAGAGAGAGGGAGAGAAGAATGGATCACACATAAAAAATGTAGACACCAATGGTCATAGACATAGTGTAATAAAAATAAATGTGTATGTTTATGTTATTAAATGCATATGTTTGCATGTACTAACCTACTCTTAAATATGACCTTACTTGATTTAATTACGATTTAATCTTTGATTTACAGTAAACAGAACCTTGCTTACTCAATGCAGTCATTCCCATAGATGAGGAACTATTATTTGGGTACTAGGTCAACAAGGTTCACATTAAACTGCATTTTACAAAAACACCCTAACAAGAAGTGATGTGTAATAGGGTTCTCTTTTAAACATCATTACATGTACAAATTATAGATCTCCTTATACCCAATCAAGGATTTTTAATCCTCTTTTTTGTGTGTGATAAAAATCAAGTCAAGGTTGTTCCGCATCCCTCAAAATGAATGAAGTACTGCCTATTTATAAACGCTGTGTGCATTCATGTAGTTTTATATGTCAACAATACCCTTTTGATCACAGATAGTTTTGTTTCAGTGGCGAAACCCATTACCTTAGTAACGAGATTTTGTTTATGTGTGGGTGTGAGCATGTAGAAGCGTGTGTGTGTGTGCGTGTGTTGTGTGTGTGTATGTGTGTGTGTGCGTGTGTTGTGTGTGTGTGTGCGTGTGCTGTGTGTGTGTGTGTGCGTGTGCTGTGTGGGTGTGTGTGTGCATGTGCTGTGTGTGTGTGTGTGCGTGCGTGTGTGTGTGTGTGTGTGTGTGTGTGTGTGTGCGTGTGTGTGTGTGTGTGTGTGTGTGTGTGTGTGTGTGTGTGTGTGTTTGTATGTGAGTCTATGTTCGCGCGGGTCTGTGCATGCGTTGGTACAGGTAAGGGGTACAGTATTGGGCGCACGAAAACTATCAGAACAAAGTGTACCACAGCCGACATGTACCACAGGTCCGCACCCATCTATTGGCGTACCTCTTGTGGCGTTTAGCGACCGCCCGACCACCAGCATAGTGTGCTCCACAAACTTGATCTCTACACTCATAGTAAGTTCATGACACATACTGTATATGCATTACGGTCTGCCGGGCCAGACAACAATTCATACATCAAACAATCTCACTTGCGCACGCGAGTTATCGCCAGAATTCTTCTATAGGAAACTATAATTCACACTCCCTACCCTGGATAAAGAAAGAAAACGAAAAGAGAGGAAGAGAGGAAGAGAGAGAGAGAGAGACCAAAGGGAAAGAAAAAAAAATATAATCGCTCCCCAGCTAATCCAACCCTCAGGATGTTTTCCCAAGTCAAAAATGGACGTGGAAAAAAAAAGAAGAAAACCCTCTTCCCCCGTTCTTTCTCTCCTGCTTCTATCCATTATTTGCCTGTCGCCTGTCACGAGTTCACCAATTCACTTGACTCGCCTCATATTTCTTATAGACGATCTCAGTTTAACTAGCTCGATCCCGCTCACGATTAAAACCACTGTTTACCGTTGGGCGCAGTGATGAAAAATGTTCCAGTTATCACACCCTATTTTGATGCATATGTGTAGTTCAGTTGTATACCACAAAACATCCTACCATGTAAACAGTTCGCAATGAATTAAGCCGCAAATATAATCACTAATTATCTCAATAAGCCATGACTGTAGACGGTTCATTCTGAAAACGATTTTGATAAATCTGTTGTTCACATCTCGTATAAACACTTAACATTGATTATGCTGATTAACATTTTAGATTGGTTATTTCTATCCCTTACTCACATCTTAGAACTACTTTGAAGCACTAAAGCTGTGGTTTGTTTGTTTTTTTCATCCACATTTAAACTATGGCTTTAACTTGGAAAAAAAATGAGGAATTTAGGGGGTCTGATCTAAACGGTCCAGGGAGTTGTGTGATATAACTTCTTTTGGAACCTGATTGTTTCCAGCCAATCCATGAATATCTGTCGTGAAAGACTCTACAACTGGATGGATGAATTGTTGTTGATGTAACTTCAGCTTTTCCCCCTGAAACTTTGTCAGTGTTTCCGTGTGCATAAACAAATTCTCTACTCTCTTTTGCTCAAAGCAAAAACAAACGACATTGCAAGGTCCGGAGTGTACACGTGTTTACATTCTTTTTTCATATTATTACAAAGGGATGAAAATATTTGGGGACACAACAACATGTCACACATTATTTTCTGACAACAAACAAATTACCACCACCATACCAGATGTAAGTAACAACAAAACTTTATCCCCAACCCCCTCGCCTCAAGCGCCATCGCCCCCCCCCCCCCAGTCTCGATCCATCCTCTGCTCCAACGTGGGCCGAACAGGCCACACCCACTTTGCACAAATGCATATTCATGACAATATGATTCTGAGAAGATCATTATTATCACTCTTCCTTTCTCTTGACATCCTCGTAGTCAGCACTAGAGTTTGTCTTCCTAATCATAATCCACGTTCGCATTCGCACCTGCATGTAGTTTATCATTATTATTTATACTCTTACAATTATATATATATATATATATATATATATGTTCATATATATATGTGTTCATATATATATATATGTATGTATATATATATATATATACATATATCATTCTTACTAATATTTCATACTCTTCTCAGCTTTCTTTGCTTTGCTTATGAGACTTTATTCACTGTTACCAAAGACAGTGAAATGTCTATGTGCTTTTCTAAAAAAGAAATAAAATTTGAAATGAAATATCATATGTCCGAATTTTTATATGACTAACTGATATGATTTCTGGATTTTTCAAACAAGCATGATGATGTTCATGTTGTGACAAATGGGGAAAAGGAATAATACAACGTATAATCCTACGTAGGTGTGACATCATAGATCAATTGATATTTTGATACATGATATTTTATAATCTGGACAAAGGAAGAGGGGTATCGTAACTCAGTAAGTCACACACACACACACACACACACAAACACACACACACAAACACAAAGTCGTAAACACACAGGCTAAAAAGAGTGAGGAAGAAAAGGTAACTGAACATATCTCTACTCTTGTCTATTTTGCTTGCCGCATTTTCTTAATAACATTGCATGATATATTGTCGTCTTGTATATTCTATTACATTCCCTCAAGGAATCAGCGAAATGGTTGCTGACATACATTCAGATTCTCTTCTCTTTTTTTTTCCTCCACAAACAGTAACCATATAAAGGAAACAGGTCCTTGTTACCCAGTATGCCCATAATGATTATGCATCAAGCGGAGAGAGAGTTTGTGTAAAACATTTGCATGGGACTGAGTGAAAGATCGACAGAACAGCAAAAAAAAAAAAAAAAAAAAAAAAAAAAGAGCGACTTTACGCCAATACAGTCAGAACTTTCGGCTGTATATTTTGGTGATTGTACCGTCTCGGCAAAGAAGTGACTTAATCTCATCAGTTGAGAAGTTCACTCACGCCTGACACAGTTAAAATCTGTTCTTCCTTATATTCTCTTCCTCTCCCTCTTTCACTCCTTTTCTCTTTCTTTTTCTCCTTCCGTCCGTCATTCTTTCTCATTCTTTCATTCTTTGTGTTCTTGGCTGGTACACACAATACACACTGACTCGCAAAATTCACAAATGAGCATACACGTAATACTCTATTACTGTCCTATCAGTCGTTTTCTCTCTTTACTCTTTCTTCCCGTTTGTCTGTCTGTCTCTCTTTCTCTTGACGTCCTTCTGTCTATCTCTGTCGTTCTTCTTGTTCTCTCTCCCCTTCTCTCCCCTCGTTTCCATCCCTAAATCTTTCTTTCCCCACCATAAGCCGTCTGTTGTTACGAACGCCACCAATTTGTTTTCCTGATGGGGTTTTGTGCCAACGCATTTAAAGCGCGTGCTATTGGGTGTCACCTTTTCAAAATACGCGCATTTAGCGGGTGAAAGAAAATCTCTGCGCCGGTAGCTATCGGCCGTTTCTTTATGCCCGTGCCTCCTCCAGCGAACAAAACTTCACGAACTCACTTTATTCGTTATGCGTTCAAATGGCCATGAAACAAAGCGTATTATAAATACCAGACTCAGTTAAATTTCAAAATGTCATAGCAGATTTCTACAGTGATATATATTTAAGTTTATAATATGTTCTACTTTTTTTCCATCTTCGATTCCCATCTTTTTCTTGTATTCTCTTTCTGTTCTGTCCTGAGCTGGGAGCTGGGATACTTTCTTTATAAAATAGATGAAACTTCCGAATAAAAAAATAGAGAGAAAGGCAGTCTTATTCCTAGTTACTTCTCTGAAGAGGAGATTCGTTCTTCTGTACACATTTCCTCATTATCTATCCTTTTCCTCCCTCGCATGCTTTCTGTTATCTTTGTTATTTCTTCCCTCTATACAAATCAACGGCTTTTTTTTTTAACGGATATTATGAAACATTCATATAAATACCATACAAAGCGTCTGCACTTGTCATTTACTGTTTTATATTACGAAACGAAAAGAAAAAATAGAAAACTGACATAAAAAAAAGAATTGCCCTTTGATAACCCCTCTCCTTTACCCATTAAAAGCCCTCCACGACGCATCTTTATTGACTTCGGAAATGTCTTGCCTGCGGTTTCGTGAAAAATCCATCTTTGCAAAGCTTGCTCCCATTTAACCCTCTTGAATACCACCCCTTCCTCGCCCCCCCCCCCCCCCCCACACACACACCTTCTCCTCTGCTTCGTTTAATCGCACGTGTGTCGAACGACCACCATCACAACTTTCTTTAACATTTTCCCTCTTTGCGCATCAGGTCTACCGTCGATCCTCTCTTTGACCGTTTGATATCCACCCACAACAAAGCATTCATATCAATTTAAGGGGCATCTAATTACCTTTTTCAACCCTCCGGCGGAGAGTCTTTAACTCATCGCAGTTCAACACGTGCCCTAAATTTGGCGATCATTATTTCCGACAATGTCACTGACAAGGCTATCTTGTATAGTTTTGCCAATAATTTACTTGACTCTTCACCACATATACAAGTGCTTTGGCATTGTACGTAAATGGTCATTACAAGCAACAAAACGTGCTGATAATGCGATCAGGAAGATGCGAGCAACGCGCTCATCTCATAAATAAGTAAAATGCACTTTCAAGATTGATTCAAAGGGGTCATTTTCCAAACTCTTCACCGCTATCTAGCCTCCACCCTCCGGCCTTCTTCAAACGAGGGAATATTACGTTGTTTGGTGACAATGACGCTAAGATGGGCTTGTTTACCTTAGGTCATGACATGGGTTCACACAATCTCCCCATTGTTTGTTCCATGGTATGATAGTCAAGGCTGTAACAAAAACGGAGATAGAACTGCGTGAATGATAAAATGGTTGCTACGAAATGCACAAACTACAACATGATAGATAATAAGTAGACAGAAAGACAGACACAGTGAGAAAGGAAGGAATAGAAGAAGAAAAGAAGAAACTAAGGAAAACAGGACCAAAATCGAAGGAAAGAAAATAGTAACGAAACAGGGAAGGAGAATACGTGATAAAACAATGAAGAAACAGGGAAATTTGTCAAGCAAAGAATGAGTATCACGGTTATAATTTGTCTTTCTTTTTTAACTGCCTGTGATTGATTTCGATTTTATTTCTTTGTAAGCAATTGATTTTGATTTGTTACAGTAAGGATAACTGAAACAAAGTCAACAGAATTAACAAGCCAAAGGTCCACTAAAAGATATGATAACCGGGTGACAGATTAGGCACTCAAGAGAAATAGAGATATTTTTCACTCTATCTCTTTCCTTCTCAACGAACCTAGAATACTGTTTTTTATGCCATCATGATTTAACAACTATACTTTTGTTACCCCCTTCAATTCGATAGCACAAAATCAACCAATCTTGATTCAACATGTGATTAGCGCTTGTTTTTAGTCGTGTTAGAATATGAATATTTTCTGTAACTAATGTCATTCGTTCGAGTCCAGACGATTGTGATTGGGCGTGGTCACATTATATGCTAGACTTGGGCGACAGTCGCATGGAAGGCATGATTTCCTGTATGTGGTATCTCAAGGGTTTCGTCTACTTGCTCTCCAGAAGCAAATCTTATCAATAGCCGATACCGAAACCTTGTGATTCCATTCAACATTGTTTTTCAAAACATTCCATTAGTACATTTTGAAGAATCCGAGGAGCTTACGAATACCAGATTCAAGGACTTGACACACACACACACACACACACACATACACACACACACATATATATATATATATATATATATATATATATATATATATATACATATATATGAAGAGTTTGTTTGCAAAAACCGATAAGTCCATATTTGTCAAATGGAGATATTTGCTATTAAAGGTCAAGAAAAATTAAGAGAATAATAAGACAATTTTTGCTTCTTTTGACCATAACTTCAAAAATGTACCTGTGTGTATAGTGACCAATATATCATTTAAAAGGTATTATTTTGTATTTTATGACAGATACCGTACTTCAAAATCTTCAAAAATGGACTTATCGGTTTTTGCAAACAAACTCTTCATATATATATATATATATATCTTTGAGCAAAGCACCGGTCTAGTAATCCGGAGGTCTCGGGTTCGAATCCCGATGAAAACATATTTTCTTTGCTCAAAGTTTTCACTATTCATTATTTGTTTCTGTTCAGTTTTCCCTCTCTTTGTTTATATACAGTACAGTATTTAAAAAGTTAATCATATTGGGTGTTATCAATGCGAAAAAAAAAATTGTTATTTTTTTTTGGGGGGGGGACATACTGCAGTGTGTTCCCCAAAATTACAATCAGATTTTTGAATTGATAACACCCAATATGATTGACCTGTCTGAGTGCTACTTCAGGGTCTTAAAATATAACATCTTAGCTCTATTTTGCAGAAAACCCCGTTCAATTTGGTTAAGCGGTCACAGAGAAATGTAGATTGTTATAAAGCATGTCATGAGTTTGATTCTTCCAAGTTTAGCACTTCAATGCTCTTGTGAGTGAATAATAGACAGAACTTGGAGGGAAGAGATTCCCGACATCCTCTACAAAATTCCTCATTTCTCTTTGACCACTGAAGCAAATCAAAGGGGGTTTTCTGTAAGATGTGGGCAATGAGATATACATGTAGTTACATACCCTGAATTTGTATTTAGATTGATGCAATATTTTTAAAGATATCATCGCGGAGGGCCTCGTTGTAATCTTTTTTTGGGGGGACATACGGTATATATATATATATACATATGTTATATAATTGTCACTATCACTATCTTTCACGATATACATCTTTTTTTTTTTTTAAATGATCGTTTTTGATATGTTACTTTTGGGAAATATCAGCTACTAATAATATGGATTATTAGCTTGAATCTTATCTCGAAAATTTGACTTCCAGACTTCTTCCGGCCGTACTTCTGCAAATTATGGAACTTTTAAATGTTTCTGCAACAAACAAACAAATAATGTTTTAACAAATGACTTAAAGCAAGAACTAGTAGATGTTTTCATTGCTCTTTCTTGATGCCTGAAAAGTGTATGATTATAGAAATTATGGTGACAAACACATCTGATATTCCACTTTGCTCCTACTGCTACTACTATTACGACCATGAGGATTGTCATTAGCACCACTTTTGTCACCATCACATCGACATCATTATTATCACCATGTCATGCACCATGCGCGTTGTTATGATACTCGTCATTTTCGTCGTCGTTACTCTTCTATATATACTCTGTTCTCTAATCTATTGACAGAGTGCGGATTTGAAGATAAAGCCAGACAACAGTTATCCACGCACACACACACACACAAACACACACACACGCACACACATATAACGCACGACATTTACACACAAATCACTAATACACACATAAAGGCATTTGCCTACTTACACACGCACAGAGTGATTGTAATCCGCACTCCAGTGAAAGATGTATAACAACGACATAGATACAGATTTGCATGAATGTATATTTTTTTTCATCACTGGCATCATTTTCAGTGCCATTGATCCAAGCACTTTGCCACCAACGGCAAACACGACTTTTCAATTAGATACGGAGAGTTCGCGCAAGGTCCCCATCTTACCAAGTTCAGTTATCTCATGTAGACCGGAGAGGGCGTACATCAACCTCACGGAATAGCCAAGAGCTGCATGGTCACCCACACAATGGATGTTTACTCAGTGACGATAAAAACAGCAACAACGAACTTGAACAGTATCAAATTAAAAAAAGACAACAACAAAAGCAAAGCAAAACAAAAACTCAGGAGCATTACATGCAAGAATGGCTTATATGTAACAGCAAATGGTTCTACTCATGCAACAATTTCATACAAGTCTCGAGATGAGAGGAGTAATTATGATGTGAGAAGATACAGATAAGAGTTGAGCAAAATTCAGCAAAACTAAATTCATCTGCGTGATAACCCCAAATGATGTACACGTTTACAGACCTTTGTCCATAATCTATATAGATTTATCAAAATCTGCTTTGAGTATAAGATGAAACCAAAGTAAACGTTAAATCCGACAAACACGAACAGTCTCTCTTTTCATCATCTTCAGCTACAGCTTTTCTTCACCACAAACATGGAATGAAGTACGCCAGCCAATGGGGAAAGAATGCTGTTTGCCCTTATTACTGTAATTCAGTCATGAAAATTAAAGCATATTATGTCGACATTCCGCTTTATGTTAGTACACAAATCGAAAGATTAGAGGCATTTTCTTCATTGCCGTACGTACGAGGCAGTTGATTGTAAAGTAGAACTTTGATCTCTAATTCTCTATAATAAGTAACTAGTTAAAAGAGATCAACGGAGTTGAGCGGAACGCATCAGTTTTCTAAGATCAGACATAGATGGCGCTATGTATGTTCCTCACAGGCAAGGTATGATCTTACAAGCCCCACGCAATGCCGACTTGATTATGTCTGAAGGCAAGATATCTCTACACAAACGGACATGCATTCTTCATCAGCGGAAACGGCTATTCTGGCAGTTGCCTGGACTGCCAATGTTTCGTTGTCAAAGCAGTATTCCTGTGATATTACAACTAATTCCGATTATAAAAAAGAAATATGGGAGGCTGTGGCATAGTGGATAATACTCCCGACTCCCGATCGGAGGACCCGAGTTCGAATCCCGCCCAGGGCTTACGTCCTTGGACAAGATGTTTTTACCCGCTGTGTCCCTCTCGAGCCACGTGTATAAAATGGGTACCTGGCAACGCTAGGGTAATGATAATAGCAGGGCCCTCTGGTAGAGCAGTGGCAACACCGAAGAGGCTACCCTGGGTAAATAAGACCTTATTGAATCATCAAACTGGGAAAAACCTTTCATGATCATTTGCGGCAAGACGAGGAATTATTATTTCTCCATTATTAAAGTAAGCAACATATGGTAGTGATTAAAGGGATGGTACAGTATTGGTGGAGATGAGAATTGTGCTTTTAACTTTTTGCGAGATACTAAGAAAACACTCATAAAATAGTACAGAACATACCATTTTAAGAGGAATTCAGAGTTTATTTGATGAAAATCGGGTTTGGAATGACTGAAACATCCAAAAACAAAGTAAAACAAAGTAATCGTAATAAAATGTGGGTCCCACACTTTATTAGAATCGCTCTGTTTTGGATATCTCAGCCATTTCAAAACCAATTTTCATCAAATAAACGTTGAATTCCTCATGGAATTACATACTCTTTCATATTTCACAAGAGGTTTCTCATTATCTCACAAAAAATGCTAGAAACTTGAAATTAGGTCTCAACCAAAACTATACGATCCCTTTAAGTAAAAATACCGTCTCACGCGTCTCAAGAAATTCAGTAAGTTTGATATTAAACAAGAAATTGTAGCAGTTCACCTCATGACATTTTGAACCTATAGACCCTTTCAATGAAAACAAGATGAACTAAAATGTTTCTTTGTTTCATTAAGATTGACTTCGCCTGTATTCGATTTCCATTAGGAAAGTACAATCGTCTTCTACTTACTCCATCATAGATCTAGGTCAAATATCAGTCACCATGCAATGTGAGGATTTTTGAAGAAAAGTTACATCATCCAGTAGTTAATTATTTTGTTCTTTGTTCGATCTTCACGTTACGTCATTCATCTCATCATTTGGTGTAGTCATGTATGATCTCACATAGATTTCATTTTGTTTGAGTTCCTCACGATATCCGGTTAAAATAGGTCTTCTCATCTCAACGGTAAGATGAAACACGGAATTATTCGGCACAAGAAGGCAGACAATTCACAGAAACAAAACCCTTCTAACGTCTAAAACATTTGAATAGCTTAATGGCCATGATGTACAAGAACGATGGATACAGTAAAATAAAACAATATTTGTTCTGTAAATAGGTACTGAGAAAATAATCAATATTCCTTTTCGAGATGACCATGTGTTTTACAACTGTCTAGTTTCTACCCATAAGAAGGCTCAGAGTTGTAGGTGTGTGTATTTGATGTACAAAAGAGAACCTACTTTCTGTCTGTAAAATTGACTCTGATAATAATGCAGCCACTTGAAAAGAGAAAACCAATCGTAAAGAAAATAATTGATTAATAGAACTCTTGAAAGAACTTATAAGAATGTTTGAGTTCAAGGTGGGGATGACCTTTTGTCTAAGCGACGGAACAATCGCAAGATTTGTTGGCCGTCTGCTCCTGAATGGATAGCATCAATGACGCTCTTTCTTCGACTCTCTTGGCTCTGGCCTGCCTGCATCAGTCGATTGAACGCTCGGAATTTCGACATCATGGCCGACTGCCGATTGTCGTCGATCACCTTCATGGGATCGACGTCGTTTTCCTCCTGCATGGCTTTCAGATCTCGTTCTCGGGTCAAATGCGAGGCTGCCAGTGATCGCTGGAGCTGCAGCAGGTCGTTGCCGAGTGTCGGCGGTTTATCGAGAACCACTGCGTCCTGCTTCCACTGGTTCGATATCTTCGATTTGACGTTTCTCAAATCAATCGCTGGTTTGATCGGTACCACGTCCTCTTCATCCGAGTCGGAGTCCTGTACTTCTACGCTCTTCTTGATATCGATCTTCCTCGCGATCGACTCGGCGGGTGCTTTGATCTTAAGTCGCGATCCCAGGGTTGACTTCTTTTCGATGGTCATACTCTTCTGCTGGCGAATTGAGAGCATGGAAATGGCGCGAAAGCTGAATCGTCTCCTAAGACTCGATCGTCTTTGAGCAGGAGACGTCGGTCCATCATCGCTACCGATACTGGACGATACTGATGATCGCCTGTTGTTTTGTTCCTTCTTACTTTTTTCTCCTTCTTCTGTACTGTTTCCAGATTTTAGATTTTCCAACGGTTTCCCGCCAAGGAGTGCTGCGACGGAGCACGCCAGCAGACGATCTCTCTTTTTCTTCAGTTCAAGCTCTTCTCCGGAAAGTACCTTTTTGCGAATGTCGGGAATCACGTTCGGGGACTTCAGGCGCTGCGTTCCTCCGTCTTGTTTAGGTCCAGGCAGTGGAGGGGTCGCCCTAATAGGTACTGGTTCAGGGGACGGGCTGACCGGGGCCTCTGTTACGAACGTTCCCCCTGATTCCGTTTCTTTTCTTGCAAGTCTGGCCATGAGTTTTCCCACTGACAGATTTCGCAAAGAACCAGAACCACAGGTTTGTGAAATAGGTTCTAATACTTCAGATACTTGGGACTCAGCTGTAGCGATACGAACTGTCTTCCGAGGTTTGTCAGCGTGTCTGTCGCACATTTCAACCTCAGATTTTAAGGCCGGTTTCAGCCTGTCTGTCTGTGTCCTTGCCAAGAGAGGGCGCTCAACTTCACTGTCTTTGTGCTCGGTCTCCAACTTCTCTGTCATAGCTTTACTTTCGTTGGGCACCGCTGTAACCCTGCTGTCGCCAGTGTTACAATTCTGCACCGCGTCTATGGGTGTTGTTGACAATCTCATCCAGCTATTTCTCTTTGCCAATCTTTGGTGCTGAGTTTTCCCAGTCGAACGCTCGAGTGACGCATGTGTTCCAGTTCTCATTTCGTCACCACTCGAATCGGCGTGGTGAGTGTCTTGTTCAGTCTCCCTCTCTTCTGTCAGCGGCTCCAAGGCTTTTAGATATGGGGAAATATCTGAAGGCCGAACTCGACTAAGACTCGTTATGGTGGATGAGCGTCTTCTGATTATTGTGACTTTGCCTTTCTCCTCGCGTCGTTCAGTTTCCGCATCATTATTGTGAGATTCAAAACTGTTCGGATGATGGCGTTTCCCGACTGCGCGCGTCCTGCGAATACCATTGCATCTCATTCGAGCTGCCTCGCTTGTAGGGGCCGAAGAAGCGCGATGTGCTAAGCGCCCTCTTTCGATCGTGCTGCCCCCAAGTTTTGACGAAGCTGCTCTTCCAGAGTTCTCCGCTGGTGGCAGTCGTCGCTCTCCCACCGACATGCCATTGTCGTCGTCCCCATCGCCGAACCAATCCTCGGAACATCGCCCGCTACTTCTCCTCGTCGTCTTCAGTTCGTTCTTGAGATCCCGAATCTCCTTGTTGATTTCGAAGAAGGTGTGTCCGAGGTGGCGTTCGAGTTGCTTCAGCTGGTATGCGAGTTTTGTGTCCTCTCGTTTGTTCTTAACTCGAGCTGTGAAGAAGATGAGACTCGATAGAGCGTCTCCTTTCGATTTCTTCATGATTCCTACCACAGACTGCACAAGCTGTGGTCTCCCGGAGCGTTTTGTCCTTTAACTTTTAGAAGTCACCCAACCTGGATTTGAAAAAGAAAGAAATGGATGCTATGTCAGTATGTAATAGAAACCGACCAAAAAACGAAAAAAGAGGCAATTTTGAGATAGTGACTACGTCTTGCACTGTGGGAACGGTTTATGATAATTGTCAGCGTGACATTATTCCGAACGCCGCGTAGAGTGATATACATAATTATATGTAAAGATTACTTCCATGTGTACTTTAATCTGTGAACAATTTCACAAGCATTGCCTGTCAGACAAAGGGTGATTCCCTTCATTATAATCTATGAACTACTTTGTGAGATCATTTGTTTTACTCGCTCTCTTTAGTAACATCTTGTGATATCTTTTTGTCATCTCTGCACTTTTTAATATTTGTGTTTCTAGAGAAATATAATGACAAACAATGCCTCAACGCAGCTGTGTCTTCAAGTGTCAGAGATTAGACATTATACCAACGAGATACTTTGAGTTGTCTTTGGAACAGGAATGTATGTATATGAAAGAAAAAGAATACTAAGCAGAGGGGTGAAGGTTGAGGTGTGAGTTTTCTTCAATTTGTCTCCCTCTACAACTTGGACTGCGTAACATAGTAATGTTGGAATTTCGGAGCTTGGGTATTTGTTCAAAGTTCATCGTGTCACTGCCGGCAACCAGGGACAGCCTGGTGATAGTGTCGCTGCCCGGAAAGCAATAGATGTCAGGTTCGAGTCCTGTTGTTCCTTTTCCGACATGTTTATTAAACTATAGATCAGCAGTTGTGATCTTACAAATTTCATTTCTAGAGGGAGACAAACTGAAGAAAATTCACACCTCAGGATTGTATATGTTTATGCTTTTCAAGAGGTGTTCTTTTAAAACTTTGCAATTAGCATTTCATAATAATCTTAACAAATTTTACTGTTGTTACAGTAGAAGAGAAGAGGGGAATGACACATTCATCAGAAAAAAACTGAAATACATGCATACATGGACAAAATACTCCACACATTTCGAAAAAAAAACATAAAGATCTGAACGGATTTATGTCTCCCCCACGAGTACATGAAACTCTTTACGCACACGGAAAAACAGTAAGTATTGTTTGAAGTTAGTCCAAAAAATTGACAATTTAACCATCACTAAATGAATGAATAAATAAATAAATAACTCTTATGACAGATGAACCTCTCTGAACATTTTGTACCTTTTATTAACAACCGAACAAAATTTGGTGGGCCCATGTCGCATAATCACATCCTCTAATGCTTATCTAAAGCTCAATTCATTCGTAGCATTTTCATATCTACATTTTGGTTGTGATGTTCTACAACGACGTAGCCTCAAACTACGTCGAAGTTGTCAAAGTCAAATGTCAAAGTTTTTGCTTCACAATTTCTCATGGTATAGAAAATAACCCGAAGTCATTTCATATATCAGAAGGTGTTACTTTTCTGCATCACCACATAAGTGTAAGAAATTTAATTCTTTTTAATGTGCTCATATCCTTTTTTACTCTTAAATTTAACAATAACATTAATCTAATACTAAATTAATGTTATCATAGATCACATCTTGTAATCAAAATGTTGAATCTCTGACATTTGAAAACACGCCTGCTTTGAGGCTTTGTTTGTCATTCGTATATATTTCTCGAGAAACACAAATATAAGAATATAATTCATTAATCAAATAATAACTGGCTAACTGGCAGATATATCATAAGTCATGCATATCATTGTAAACTTATATCAATTTGTCATAGATGCACATTAAATCACTGCCTTTTCACTGAAAGAAAATATACTCTTACACAAATTATATTCCACATTAATCATCTACAGGATTATCACAATTATTGAACAATAACTAAAACCATATTTGCCTCTCTTCTGCCTATCTCTCTCTCTCTCTCTCTCTCACTTTTCCCTCTATCTATCTATTTATTTATTTATCTATCTATCTATCTATCTATCTATCTATCTCTATCTATTTCTTTGTCTTAACGTTCTCTTTTCATCACTCATTAGGCTCAGTTTTCAAGTTCACAACGTCATATTTACCTCAACTGTGATTCAGTTCTGTAATGTTCTGTCTTCGACACGTCATTCTGAAAAGTCTCGATTTTACAGTCATCTCAGCAAGTGAGACGCGCACATCCTGATGGCTAGATTGGCGCAGATGATACCTCATATCAAAACATCAGGCAACTCGCAGAGTTTGTAAAAATTTTCATGCGATGCTGAATATCTTCCATTACGTGATTATCAAAATAATTGTTTTATGAACGAAGATTTAACATGTTCAAACGCCATTTTTTATATTCAGGGGCCACGAGACCATCGTATTAACTTGGGAATACGTCCAGTTCTTAGGATGAATCACTGCTAGACACATCTCATCATCCAGTAAGATCCACCACGGTGATCACCGTATCCGATATTTGTGATTCCATCATGGGTCTTCCAGAAATCCGCCGCAGAAGAGCTCATGTAGTCGGTCCAAGAGTATCCCGAATAATTAAGAGTGTAGAAACACTTGTCCTCTTCCGTCCGATTATGATAGAAACGAGAGCTGTTACATCTCAGCGACTTTTGATACATTGGTTGTACCTTGGAACACAGATGGACGGATAATGACGCACCATCGCTAGATAAAACGTTTGCCGTTGCTGTGTGCACTGGGATCATTCCGTGCACCGTCACTCTGAAGCTCAAATGGCTTTTGTAACAAGATCACCGGAGCGATTTTTCTCCCACACTTTCTGTTTGACTTGCGTCTTTGACTTGCGACGTGTTGAAATGGACGTTTTACTTTATCCTTTGTTCCGCTCCATCAGCCGTGTAAACACGGTCCATGCGAATACAAACACAACATGGAGAGCTGAGCATTGACACCAAGGATGTTTCGAAATGAATCAATACACCTGGAGAGATATCCAGACTTGACGACTTTCTCTACGCCTCTCCGGACCATCATCACCAAATTGCCACGACATTCTATACAAATATGTTACCAATTGCATTGGTAGGGTTAAATCAGCTTATGGATCGACCTAACACACACACACAGACACACAGACACACACACACACGCACGCACAAAAAAAATATAGTCGCAGAAATACAATTGAATAAGGTAATTGGAAAAGGGGTTTATTGTAATGATAATTGCTTCGTTTAAAGTTGAGAGAACATCAAAAGAATCCGACATTACCCTTTATATTGAGATATAATGTGTCAGCATGCATGTGGCAAAAGATGGCCCTGTCAATCATAATATTCGGGTATACACTATATCATTATTAATTTCCTTGTCGTTATTGCTCTATTTTTCTTGAGGATTCTGATGATGACGACCTAAAAATGTCGATAATTTATTCTTTAAGACATTCCCTTCTATCATTCATATCAATGTATCAAAGATTTAAGCTTGGAGGGCACCATGCAGAAATGAACCTCACACCATTTAATTACTAACACAATAAAACACGCTTTAAAATTTTGAAGTATCGGCAACTATTGTCACAAGCATCACTAATTTTCGTCATTTTTTAAGCTAATGTCAAGCAGCTTCACATGAACTTATCACCCGTTCCTCCATCATTTCATTATTTTTCTGAATGATCTTGGAGCGAAGGTGCCCACTTAACCCTTAACCGCGTCCTTTTCACATGTCAACGTCGAGTTGGGTCAGAGTTCGCGTAAGGGTGTTACTAGCGTGACCCGATCACTAAGTCCTAAATGATCAAATAAAGAAAGAGAGGGAGAGAGAAAGGGATATATTTCCGTAGAGCAACTTGTGCAACCAATCACGGCTCTGAAAAGCTATCTACTGTGGATATGACGTCAGGGTCACCTTGCCTACGCCTGTCTACTGCTCGCTGTAGAGTCCACATAGGTGTATAATATACGGCACTTCAGTTTGCCTTCCTTGTTCTTAATCCACGTGATATTGAGAGTGGTTCTACCTCAGTGAAGTTGTCATCAAATTAAAACGACAAGATTGAAGTCTCACGATGAAATTAAGAAATTTAAGAGCTTCAAAATATACACATAAACAAACCAGAACGACCCAAAAAAAAAAAGATAAATAAACACACATGGAGTCGTGCAGGACTAGGTAATCATGAAAGTGTTACGATATGGGCTAACGTCAGATAGTAGTCCAAGAAGGGAAGAGTATAAAGAGTGTAATCTCTACAAGTCTTTGGCGACTTTTGACATACATGTCTAAGTTACTCTAAATTATGAAGAAAAAAAAATAACGCTTGGAAAACGATCACTTGTCTTTGATGTTTCCATGGTGATAAACAAAGGTGCATCCCGCAACAACAAACAACAACAACAAACAACAATTAGCTTAAAACCGAATGCTTTTTCAGTTACCAAATCCATACTTCGCCAATGTATACAAGCAGTCAATTTCATGCACAAGGATGGAAGACAGACGATTATGTTTGTGCTTCTCTTCCGAAAGCACATGCACGTATTTGTACCTTCACCATATACCTCAAAACCATGAACAGACTTTCAGCTGTCTATTCTTTGAAAAAAAAAATGAAGTCTATGATACAACGAATAAACATCATCCTTGCATAACAGACTTAAGATAATGAAGTAATAAGCCCCCATATAAGTCTTGTTCATACATAATGATATTAACCCTACCCCCTAAAAAGTGCTGTTTATATACGCATCATCATCCTAGGAATCTTTGCAAAACAGAAGAAATCCATGTAAGACACAGCACGGTGATCACCCACAAGTTCTGAAAAAATCGATATAAAGCAAAAGAAAGTTCAATAACAATCAACCTTGAACCATTCAAACATCTTGTTCCCTACTCCCAGTGTATAATTGTTCTCGATGTCACACCATTACGTAATTCCAATTCTCCTATCGATCGATAAGATGGGGAAGATTTTGGCGATCGATAGCGTGCGTACCTGAACTGCTAAGGGAAATGGCGAAATTTTGGGTGTCAGAGTAAAGTGCTAAAAAGGCAGATACGTGTTCATAAACAGAAGGCAGATAAAAATAAGAGAAAGAGACAAACAAAATATGTACCAAGAGACAAAGAGATAGAGAAAGACAAAATGAAAGGAAGGATGAAGAGAGAGAGAAAGGTTGTACCATAGGTGCTGGTGGCTCAGTTTTTCATTTCATTTCATTTCATCTCATTTCATCTCATTTTATCTCCAACAAAGTGTAAATACAGTATGATGTTTGCTAAAACATAGTTTAAAAAATCAGAGGCTTTATCGTGATAAGGGAAATGCGATGTAATGAAATAAAATCACATACTGTGTCTTTTAAAGGATTTCCATTTTTTGTTATTCTTAACTAACAACAGCTTTTTTTATTTTTGCCACATCTCGTAGAAGCCCTTCTATGAAAGCACGTTCACCAGTGCTATGTATGAGTAATATTGCCTTTAAGGACAGAGGCATGATGAACTCAGCAGTTCGGATAAGTAAACGCAGAATCAGAAAAAGAAATATTGTAATGTTGTGAGCCGATAAGTCAAACAGAAATGCAAGGGTTTCCCACGGAAATCTAGAATGAATGTGGCACTGCTTGCCTCGTATACTTCAATCATATCTTATTCATATCATGCCATGTCATCCATGCCACTTCTTCAGAAATAAACATTTCCTCAATGACTTTGTTCAGAGCATGACGAGGTCGAGGGCGAGGACTGAATGGTATTCCTTCTTGTCTCGGGTGAGTGCTCAAAAAAATCTAAGCTCTGAATGCCCAACGTTTGAGAGAGGTTTGACTGTTCGTCGCCAGGAGTGGCAGCAGACAGTCTTGAGTCTGGCTATACCTTGGGATGCGTGCCGAAGACTGTATTCCACACATGCCTATACTGCGGCAGGCTAAAATTTGAACCAAGATTATTCATTTGAGTTCCGGGGTATCAAGCTTAATCTATACAACCCCTAGACTGTCTCGTAGTACACCTGCGTAAATATGATGATTCTGGAATATATCATTGGTTGAGCGTGATACTAGTGATCTGATGCTTTATTTGCTCAAGATGTATTCACTTAAAGAGATGGGATAGCATTGGCTGAGGTGAGGATTTAGCTTTTAACTTTTTGTGAGATACTCAGAAGATAATTTATCAAATGTTAAAGAGAATACAATTCTAAGAGGAATTCAAAGTTTATTAAGTGAAAAATAATTTTAAAATGGGTGAGATATCCAAAAACAAGGTAAAACAAGCGATCCCGATAAAAGGTGGGTCCCATCTTTTATTAGATTAGCTTTATTTTGGATATCTTAGCCATTCCAAAACCAAATTTCATCAAATAAAATTTGAATTCCTCTTAGAATTATAGTTATGCTCTTTCATATTTTGTAACAGGTTTCTCATCATCTTTAAAAAAAAATCATCATCAAAAAACGTTGGAAACCTGAAGCTCCATCTCAACCGAAACTGTACCCATCCCTTTAAACGGACCAATAGAAAGATGGCAATATGGCTGGCGCAAACCGATAGTGATCCCCCCCCCCCCCCATAGAATCTATTATGACGTATGCGCCAACTTTTGTAGCATGGAATCAAGACAGTAATCACGTTCGACACTCGTCTAGTTTTTGTAGTCTGACTTTAAGATAGTATGATGCTAAAATGTCCAGCCGGCACACGCGCCAACACGACTTTCATGAAACCTACAGTGGTGGATCCTGGTGGGGGGGGGGGGGGGGGGGGGGGGCGCACCGGGCGCGCACCCCCCCCCCTTTAATTTTTGTTAAAACAAAAGAAATAAAAAGAAAAAATGGGGGACGTGCGCCCCCTTCAATTTTGTAGAGGCGCCCCTCCCTTACGGAATTCCTGGATCCGCCCCTGAATCTATATACCTTATAGACCTACTAGTTTTACATTTGCTAGGGAAATTGCAACGTCGAATCATAGAATACCTAGATAAAGCGTTGAAGTAAAGTTTCTGTAAAAACTCATCATTCTTGACATGCCAAATTCCTGATGAATTGTTACAGCTTCAATCTGGATGTGATAAATGATTAACTACTAAATGTATATTTCTCTGTTGTTGTTGTTGTTGTTGTTTTTTTTTTTTTTGTTTTTTTTTTTTGGGGGGGGGGTTGTATCATTATCATCGGTCATGATCATGGTGCTAAACAATGAATCATAGTGCATTCATTTGGAACAGACTCACGTACATCATAACCCCTGATAAGCTTTGATATAAAAAGTCTTAAGATTTCCGTTTTTTTTTTTTTGTTGAAGGTAAGTTAAGTTAAGATATATCATGTATATTTATATTCCCTTCTCTCTCTCATCATATATTATACAAGGAGAGAGAGAGGGAGGGAGACTGTTAAATACAGGAAAAAATCACTGCTTTGATTTATCTGTGACGTTTGATTTAATTTACCAAGCGTTATCGTACTAATAAGTACCGCGAAGACTTTGTAACTCAAATGATTTGTCATCATTTGCCCCACCCATTTCTGCCTCCAACGATCCTTAAAATGTACAAACAGCCGACAATCATGGCATTCCCGACCAAGGCGGAGAGAGTGATTGGCGTGTTGGCACGGAGATGATGGCGCCGAGGAACCCCTACTTGATATGCATGGGGCGGTGCGGGCAATGCCTCCCTGGGTGGAGTTTACCCGGCACTGGGCGTGGGCGCGGCGTGGGCAGAGGATCGAAGGGGAAAACACCCGTTGCTCGTTGGAGGAGCCTACTGCGCCGGTAAGCGTTAGCACTGGCGCGGGAAAACAAAAGCAATTCATTGGGGGAAAGAGAGAGAGAAAAAAAGTAATATAGATGAGTGAGACGGATTCGGAGAATGAGCGAGGGAGAGAGAGGGGGTAGATATACTAAGAGGGCAAGATAAAGGAAGTATAGGGGAGGAGGAGGGAGATGGGAAGATGGAGAGGAGGAAGAGAAGAAGACGGGATATGAAAGTTAGTGGTCGAGTTGGTCGTCTGCGTTCGGGTTCAGGCGGGCCACGAGGGCAGCCAGGAGTGGTCAAAAAGCGAGGATGATTGAAATGAAACGAACAAAAATACTTCCAATATAAGTATGGAACCACAGGAGGTAGATGTAGATGGCGACGGTGTCAATGTGTATGATGTCTGAGAGGCAAGTGAATTAAAAACAAAAATCACAGCCTCAATCGATGAAGGGCAGCGACTTCCATGCTTGCATGAACACATGAAGAAGCGATACATGGTTTTTGAGGTTAGGGCTGTATTTACGAGGTGAAGCGATAGGATCGACATTACTTGTGGTATGTATGAGCTGATACTTCCCAAGACAATTTCCAAGACACACGGTTCAAGATTGAACACAGGGAAATCAAGATTTAGCTAGTGAAAGTCAACAGTATTTATAATATGAAATTTGCATCATCTCCTGCAAAGTGTCTTTGCATTACATTGCATCATTTTCGTAGCTGTTAGTTATCAATCTCCGAATCTCCATTATATTCTATTCCATCAGGACTTCCTATTCCGCCACGTGCACTACTCACATCGAAAACTCGATAACCAACACCAAAGGGACTGGCACCCTCTGCGCAAAGAAGTCGCATCTTAAGAAGTTACTTGGTGTAGAAAAAAACATGAATGCATACAAATCAATATTGAAGAAAATTATTGAGTTGACAATATCTGTTCATCCATTCATCATTTGTTAAAATGTCAATCAACACATTCGCAACATTTTACAGAACATTACAAATGAGGCTCTTCCTTTTCAACAACCAAACTGTGCTATTTAAAGTCTATCGAAGGGTGAAAAAAATACAAAATCATCATTTCCAAGTAATCGTTTTACACACAGTTGATATCATCTAACACTACTTTCAGTTTGAATCTTCCTTTAATTTCGTGCCCGGATTAAGTGTAACCAGAATCCCTGAAGAACAGAAATATTCGTGGAAACTCGAGGTTTCATAGACTCTAATTGGACTTATTTATCCAGAACTTTTATTGAATCCGCCTTATGCAAGGTCTGATGTTGACGATGATTACTGATGCCTCCAAATGATTGTTATAGATAAGTTTACTGCAAAATTAAAATAGGATATCATAATGAATGTATGTGACAAAAAAAAAATGAACGCGTGCATATGAGTGCACGAATATGTGCATGCGTGTGTGCATGTGTGCGTGCGTGTGCGTGTAGGGTTTGTGTCCGCGTGTGACGTGATATAGCTGAGCAAAAGATTGTCTCAATCAGTATAAAATACTCTTAAGATACAATTTGTCTTAACTTCCAAAGCGCCATAATATTCACGCGTATCCTCTTAACTTAACTTCTCTTTATTTTTGTCTTCCTCTCTTTTCTCTTTCTCTTTCTTTTTTCTCTCTTTCTCTCAATCCTTCTCTCGCTGTCTTCATCTACTCCTACACTCTCTATTTCACTAGCCTCCTTGTAAAAGTATACACAGTAGGAATTGTTTTGATATGGTCACAAACTGTCAGCAGACAACCGGAAATGAACGGAACTACTTGGATATTCATTGAGAAAACAGTGTTTCTCACGTAGCGGGGTGTATCGTGAACTAGCTGTTGTCATGGTAATTAGTGAACCTGAAAAGAAACAACCCCTGTAGATTACGAGGGTCCTGAACTACGTTCAGATGGAACAAAGTTAAGCGGAAAAAATAAAACCAATGAAAAAACAAAAGGAGCGCGACCAAGGGGTGGTTAAGCATTTCAAAAAAAGTCCCTGGATTGGAGGAAGAAAAAATTCAAAGGGAGAGACAGGAGAAATATTGCGTCTCAGCCGCTGGTTTAACAGCGTCAATTGTTTCTTGTTTTCAGGAGGAAGTACGCCTGCGCTTGTATTGTCGGAGGAATCGATCTGCTAGTTTCCTGCTCCAGCGAGGCGCTGGGAGCAACCACGCAGCGATCTCCCCTCGGCCCGCCCGCTCCAGCGAGAGATGCATTCGCACCCGGGCGTGGCAAAAAACAAAAAAGACGAAAGAATTAGAGGGGTAGAAAAAAAAATGGGGAGAGGGCTAAAAAATCTCAGCATCAAGGGACGATTTGTTAATTCTGAAGTGTACTTTTCACCGCTTCATTAATCTAGAAGAAAGAAAACACAGGCCAGAGATAATTGTCTGCGGCTTAGCGAGATATGTTTTTGTCAACTTTTATTATCACTCTGGGCTGCTATTTTCATGGATAAGAAGGACTTTTCCCTAAGCTATATTTTTTTACCGAATGTTTCATCGAACCAAGCTTTCGCTTTTCCATTATTGTTCTGTCATGTCGTTGGGAAAGGAAGTAATAGTTTCTCCCTCGCCGAGTCTTCGTCAGCAAATTGGGCGATTCCACCGATACCTGGACATGTGATGTACCATTGTCCATCGACGTTATAAAGATCTCTGTTGGTGTCTGGTGTGCCCTTTTTCAACCTGGCCCTTTGTAGACGACACACCAAATGATTTTCTTCTGTCAGCAGACTTGCTTTAATTGGCATTTAACATTTTTTTTAAAAATTTCTGACAACCTCTTCGAAGAAAGTCCAGCACAGGGCTAACATTTTACACCGAATAAACTTGTTAGGTTCCGGTGTCTCGAGGATTGGAATGGTTTGGTGTGATGGTTCAAAGTCGTAGCACAAAATAGTTTGGATTTAGATTAAGAAGGAACCTTTGAAATTAGAGGGAAAAGGTCAGTCGACAAACTTTAAGACACAGCCAAGAGTGCTCAAACTTTCTTCGCCACTCACGTTGACGCATGCGCATGATCGCTACGTCACATCCAGCAAATGATGACGTCATGATAATATGCACGACAGAGTGAAAAGCTGATGTACAATCGTGATTACCTTCATCTCCCGATCGGAGTTCACTACATCTCACTTCTCCAAGACATCCTACGTGCTCATCACTATCATCATTACTTTCCCATCTTTTCCAACATCTGTATCCTACGAATTCAAGTAAATCATCGGATATAAAAAAAAAAAATCAAATTTCTCGTCGACAATCCGACTCCTCGTGCCAAGTGCGCCCCTACCATGGCTGCCTTAGTTCAGCATCCACCAACTCAGTCAGTGTGTTCCATCCCTCAAATTGCTTCAGACATTTCCAAAGCCAACATGAGCACCACGTGCAAAACAAGATCGCAAACCAATACTTGCAACATGCAGAAACTGAAGCGCAAGGGCGCATCCCGGAACCCGAGCTCCTCAGATTCGGCGGCGGGCGGTGGAGGTGGGAGCGGCAAGCCAGCGTCGGCTCGGCAGCCGCCGAAGGAAAAGGAGCCGCATCTCGTTCAGCGGAGGAATGCGCGAGAGAGGCGCCGCGTGCAGCTGGTTAACGAGGGATTCATCAGGCTGCGCCGAAAGATACCGACGGAGCCGCGCAACAAAAAGCTCTCGAAGGTAAAGACACTCCGATCGGCCATCAACTACATCCTTCATCTCCAACAGATGATCACCGACGCCGACTCGCAACAGCAGAGAATGGTCGACTTCGGCGGGCATCATCATCCGCATCACCACCACCACCATCAGCAACAAGGGTACGGCTTGGGCATGGCTGGTTTGATCGGCCACTCCGCCGGCTTACATCATCAGGTGCAAACTCCAGCGGTGGGTGGTAGCTACGACTGGGAGCACTACGCGGACAGCCAGCCGATGGTAAGTAGAATTTCACGTCAAAATAATGACTAATATTCAGTTACACGTCGTACCGCTACAGCATTCAGTTTTGACATTCTCCACGACAGCAACAAATTTTTGTTCCGGTTAGTTAAAACTTGCGGTGAACTTTTTTTCTTTTTCATCTTCAATTATGTTCACCATTGTTTTTCAAAACCAAATCTATGTGTGGGCTCGCGAAAGTAATAAATTCAATGATAAATCAAAAGCCTATACTACGTCATTGTACAAGTCAAGAAAGATGTCTTCGAGATTAAAATGTTTTAGTTCCTCATTTCACATGTTGAAAATTACCAAGTAAAACATCCAATACTTATAAAATTTGTAAATATATATACCGAAATGTAATGCTAAAGATATTATTTACTCTTTTCGCAGATCATTAATGATCATAACAATATGACTTTTTATCGAAGCATCTATATCTTTTGTTAATTAAGTGTTTGTCATGTTCGTGTGTCAAGTTGAAATCACAAGAAATGTATCTAATTTGGTTGACGAAGCGTTTTAATCTAAGTGTGTTTACGTTTGTGCTTGTGTTGGATATGGGAAGTGAGTTCGTTAGCTAAAAATCAACTATGATAGAGTAATATCTGTTTTTTCTAGACACAAATTTTGATACTTGTTTTTGGAACAAAAATTGTGAATAATGTTATGGAAACTATATGTACATGAAAGTGAAGGTATAGCTCATTGTACACATTTCCTTTGTTTCGTCGAATTGGCATTGTGTTAACAAAGCGTGGTATTAGCTCTCAATGATCTTTCCTACAGCACTTTGTGCGGCTAGACCTGACATTTTAAGACCGTTTCATTTTGTGTGTGTGTGTGTGTGTGTGTGTGTGTGTGTGTATGTGTGTGTGTGTGTGTGTGTGTGTGCGCGTGTGATATAGCTCATAAGTTATATAGATGTGCATAGTACGATAAAGATCATAATCCCATTTTATGGTTTCTAACAAGTTATCCAAATGATGTATCGTTGACCTTGCAATATACAAGAAGGGAAATCTCCAAGGAAAACCTTCGATGGGTAACACGTTCCATACTGTGTGGTATACCATACAAAAAAAAAGTATCATGTAAGAATATATTAAACCTTAGAAAGTTGTGACAAGGCATACATCTATATGAAGAAAGGAAAAGGTCCCTATAAGTTGTTGGCAGATGGAATTATAACCTTTACGTTTTTAAAACTACAGTTAAAAATTTTGTTCCATCCACCCCTCAAAAAAAAAAAAAAATCTTGGCCGAACCCTTTTTCTCCACCTCTGACAAGCAGTGGGCTTTCTATATGACAAGTATGTTACATAATTGTTCCCCAACAATTTCTTTCTTTATTTCTAATATCTATTTAAAAAAAAAGGAAAAAATCTCACCCGTTATAAACCTCATTGACTATCACGACATAAGCATTTTTTTTTTGCTGTAAAACATGCACTAGTTCACATGATTATATATCTTCATTTTGCTCACAGCGGGTTTTCCAAACACTAAGTTACACCTATCAAATAATCTGTAATTCGGGAAAACATACGATATTATCTCTCACAAGAACTTTCGAAAAATATTTCTCAGTTTGTTTCTTTTCAAAACATAAGTTTACAGAGCATCGTGAAAAAAAAAATCTTTCTGCAGCAAACCCAACACCGCTTTATAGAACTGATTACTCTATCCAACCGAAGGAGATGCATCACGCTGTATTGGATACGATCAAACTGAGAGACCATTTCTAAATGAGAGGTTGTGTTTCCAAAAAGTATTTTCAGAGAAACAGAGTCAAACGGTTATTGTATTTAAACGTTTATTGCGTGCAGAATCACGACCAAATGTGAAGGAGAAAAAGTGATTAATACACGCCACATGCAGAAGATAGTTTCATTTCATTTCTTTTCATTTAATTTCATTTAATTTCATTTTATTTCATTCCCGACAAAGGCACAGAGTAAAATATGACATTTTCTGCATAAAATCAAATGCAAAATTTTAGAGTACAATATAACTTTTGCATATTCAAGGAAACTCAATGCAGCTCATTTCTTTTTATATAAAACAGAACATATGCATGGTTTAAGGAAATGCATAGGCAAACTGTAACTGAATCGTATCAAGAAAATGATGTCGGAAGTGGAGGGAACTGCTGAAAAAAAGCCTAGCTTGTAGAATGCAGTCTCCTCGTGAGTAGTAAATAGTAGTAATAGTCAAACGAAACGATCAATATGCCTGAGAAACAGAGGGAACATATAATAAATCACATGCACACAATCTCACACACAAACAGAAGCAAACTGCAGCTCTCTTACATTAACATCATCTCATCTGTACGTCATGATGACCTCTTTAACGAATGGCGGATGTTTTATTTTTCTTAATACTGAAGGAGAGACGTGAATGCATTACAACGATGGTGGCGCTAAATGCAAAAATTGGACAAGGTTATCATGACTCGTTTATTTGATGACAACACAACTTTAAATCATCTACATTTTTACCGCGGTGGATTGTTAGTTGTTTTTTCCCCCTTCCTTTCAAATGTCATATGTCAAATGTGTAAAAATCAAAAGAATAGATTTATTAAGCTCAGAGATGGCTAATTTCTAAGTGAAAGGGTTTTCTTTTCTTTTTCCAGACATCTAATTGTACCGGGTCCGACGAATGGGAGCGCCGTTATGAATAGTTTTCCGTCATTTCACAATCCAGCGAGGCAGGTGTTTTTCCCCCTGTGTCCTTCCCGTTGCTTGCGCTCTTCCCCGCTCCGCCAATGGAGACCCGCGATCCGAACGGAAACCAGGGCAGGTGAAACCGAATGCAGTCCGAATCTCTAACGGGGAGGAAGCGATAGAAGGCGAACGAGAGAGACTGTACGGGGGACAGAGAGAGAGGGGGAAAACTTTAACTAACTCCTTGCTGTCAACTATAAATCCCCGCTTCGTTATTTTCTTTCAATTTCGGACAGATCAATACGTCAAGCTCAGGAATCGGAGAAAGAGGCAAACATCCAATAATCCCGTGATGTATTCACGTTAGCATGGGGGGGGGGGGGGAGGGGGTCTCTTGGTAAGGCTTCTTCAAGAAGAAACGGGCAAGTGAAATTCTTGTGCCTGGTACATGGTTAGATGTTCCATCCAGCTTGTCATACGGCAGTTTTTGTTCCTCATGTTTTGTGTCTTTTTTTTTGTCGTCAATTCTCTCGCAGAGAATTAGAAAGAACACTTCAATTTTGTGAAAACATCACACCACGGGTGCGCTGTCTTTCCTCCAAGCAATGAAATATTATTGCATGTTAAGGTAAATCTATATATGAAACTGAAAGTTTCCTTTGGTGAGAGTGTTTACAGGAAATTAACCAGTATATTACTCTGTCGCATCCTTTTGATAAATGACATTTATTTTTGTCATTTTGGTGAAGAAGCATATTACCTAACGAAAATCTAGTATAAAGATATAAGATCACACATCATCTGAACTATAAAGGTACTTCATGCAAGCAGAGCTGTTGAGGTTTGGCCCAGCGAAAATATGTCGTGGAAGAAGTAGTCGTTTTACACGAATTACTTTGATGGAGCGACCTTATTTCGTACTTCGATGAAATCGATGTCGTAGCCTAAGTACACAAGTGTGTCCTTAACCTTGCATGTCCTTTGACTAGCCGAGCGTATCCATAAGCAGCCTCAACTCAGGAGGCGCGTGGCAGCGGGCGCGTGTGCACGCCGAGTGTGCGGGGTATGACACCGTGATGTTATGATAATAGCAGTCATATGTTTACACATGCCGCAGTTATCGCAGAATTAGTCAGACATATTGTATATGGATGAAATAGTCTTCTTCTTCTTTTTTCTGACAGAAGGAAAAGAACCAGGTTGCCTCGACCACTTAAAAGTTACTTATATCATAATGTTATTCCACAAACTAATAAGGGTTTTCGTTTCTATGTTTTTGGATGCATGGTGAATGCTAACCCGAGTCCGGTAATTCATTCCGCCCCATGACTAATGTGACGGGATTGTCTTATGTGGTAATCACAAACCCTTCCTCGGACTCCGACCAGCGGGAATAATATTCGTACTTTAATATTTCCTGGCTGTCTTTATCATCACTTCCTCTCCAACCCGATGTATGAATTTCATCAAGTTATGATAAGGCATTATTCCGGAGGCACGGGTGCTTAACCAACGGCAAATGCGGGTGACACAGGGGCACGTGCGCGCTGAACCCGCACAATTACCCGGTGCGTGCCACTCCTGAACCACTGCAAAGCCGCTTTATTCAACTTACCATAGCTCAGGGTTCGACCTCATAATTTTGTTTTATGGAGGAGTAATATCAAATCATAACCGCTCGACGCAATACGAAATCAAATATATCAACGAAAATAATTTTGTCACGAATTCCAAATGCATGAGCGCTTCTCAAATCGGCAGGCATGGAATTTCGGGGGAGCAGGGGGCAGTTCGCAGCAATTATCCTTGGCATGTTCATTGTCACCATTTTGCAAACTAACTTCGGAATCTGCTTACGACAATGATCAAGTAACATTTTTAGAATGTAAACGAATCATTCTCAATAGTCAACTTCGTCAATTCTGTATCCGGAAATTAGTGCACGTGATACAAATTATAGTAACAGCTCATATTTCTATGCTTTAAAAGGAGATTATCAGTTAAATACTTTTCACCGGAAGTCTCTGTTATCACTATGTTATGTTATCAGACGATTTACTCGGATTTTCTATTGCCTCCCATTATCGGGTTATCGCAAAGTGTAAATTCGTTTTTGCCACCAAGATATCTCTATAGCGAGCTAAACACCAATTACATGAATTTTTTTCATCGGAATGTCCACACCAAACTATCTCTGTTTTCTTTGAATCGTTTTCTGATGTTATGTTTGTTTCGTTCATTAAGATCTTCAAATCGCTGACCACAGCTTGACTACCTTTGTATATTTCGTGAGCGATTGTCAGATCTCATGCCGTTTCCGTAAGCGTCTATCGTCTTAATTTGTAGATCTTTAATTTCCGGTTTCTTAGAGAATAGTATACTTGCCAGGAAACTGTCTGTCATAATGCATTCGTTTGATCACCCTTTTTTTTTTCTCCAAAACACTCGCCTAGTTTGCTTATGTATGATCTTGAAGTAGAAATACATCTGTCAAAATAACATTTTCTCTCCTTCCAATAACAATCATTGCCTTGTAGGCGCCGAATGCGCGAAAATAGACATAGCTATATAATCGAGGATGTTTGATTAAATTTTCGCCGATTGAAATACCGACTTTGAAGATTTATGTGTGCGTTTTTCTTGAAAGGCTGTGAGATCTGTGCAGCTATCATCTCACCTTCATACAGGAAACCTGGAAAAATAGAACGCTGGGGATGAAAAGGGTTTGAGTCGGGCTATTGGAAAAACTCTCGGCGCGTACTTCCAGGGGACATACGTGCCTTGACACCGTTGCCCGAGCTACCGCTAGGGACTGCCGCCGTGGCTTCGCTAGACACGGCGAGCTGTTACCAGCGGGTGGGCCAGCGAATATTGTACAGCGGTTCGAAGCACGGACGCCAAATTTAGTCAGGAGTTTAGCGTGGAAGCTGCTCCAGTTCATTTTGATTATTCAGACGGTTCCCTTTTATCTTCCCCTGTAATCTTGATGGCAGACATTGGACACGGTATAATGAAGAAAGGTTTGCTTCAATGCATGCATTGTTTACTACCAAACAGCAGGTCATCTCATACAGTTGGAGAGAAAATTTGCTGAAGCGAATTTATCTAAATCACTTGATCGCTTTATTTCTTCTTAGTTTGTCTTGCATCCAAAATGCCTAAAGAGTCCTCATGAAATATTTCAATGATATTCGAGGAAGAAGGTGATTTTACACTATTATTGCAAAAATCTTGAAGAAAGAAGTTTTCTAGACAGAATTATATCAAAGTCACAGTACTTCCTGAGAGTTATAATGAAATAGTATTCTAAACATTATCATCCTTATTCATATTATTATGGCTTATCTGGATAAACGATGCTTTTAAGTAGACTGTACATGAGATTGTTATACTTATTTGAAAATGGGATTTTTGTTTCTTGATCGATGATAGGAGAAATGATAATGCACTGTATATTTACTGCGGCTCTGTGTAATAGTTGCATCATTTCATTTTTTTTTCATTTCATTTCATTTCATTTCCGACCAAAAAATGCAATTTCACATTAACATATGAATACACACAAAAGTAAATCATGGAACAATTAATGGTTTCCCATCTTATTTTTTTTTTAAAGAAGAAGAATAAGAAAGTGTACAAATCTAGAGCAGATATACTTCTGTATATGAAACTGACAGAAAGTGTGAAGCATTTTTTTCCTGGGGTGACGAAAACAATATTCCATTGTCAGTTATTATTATGAGGCTTTGTAAGTATGCGAACGGGTAAAGAGATGATGGAAAAATTTCATAGGGACCTCTAGTGTTCCTTTTGAAAATGATTTCTACTTCTTGTTCTTCTCCTTCATCTGCTTTTTTTCCTTCTCCTGTTTGATCATTTGGTTTTGGTACCTAATATCATTCCCCTTGTGGATTGGTTTGTGTTAGACACCACACATCGTCAAATTAGCAGACATAACACCGCCATCCATAAATCGTGCACCACTGCGCTCTACACACACAATTACGCGCGCCTGATTACACTTACAAAGAGCGCCCCTGGAAATCTTCAAATTATCTGTCTTTAGGGAAAGCGTAAACTCAACAAAATCTCTGTCAGACGAATTCACATATAAGGACCTTATGGCAATTATCGAACTGGGAAATTAACAAATTATACGTGTCATGACCCAAGGAAAATCCGATCAAAAATCACTCTGGACATACAAATCGACCACAATTCATTTCCCGGTAAGTCATATACATGTACTTACATAATACTGGCATGTACGTACATGTACGTTATGGAATGATTCCTATAGGTTTCAAAGTGTTTGCATGTACAAAATCAATAGATAGAAAAAAAATTATTAAAGGTCAAATGAAGCAAATTATAATGCTTATTACCCTGAATCAAATAAACATTTCTAAGTGCCTAATATTATACTTCTGAGCTACTTTAGTTTTTGAGTAGGGCGTAATTATTCATCTGACATTCATTAATTTTGAACATTTCAGATATTCTTCTCTTTGGACTAGATCTATACAGTCAACTGCAAATTAAATGAAATTTAATGTGATGAAGCTCAAATAAGGTAATTAATGTAATGGTATAGACGCATTAGCTTCCAACCGAACACTATTTAGTGCAGGTGCGCCGTTTCATTTCGAAGTCCCGGATTATCATCTCATGTCCTTGTTTTCTGCATCTCTTAATTGTGTATCCGTTTAAATTTAAGGATAAGCCCTAATTGTTTATAACTACCAAATGAAATTATCGACAGCATTTGTTGGGCGCTATATTCATCGCCAGCGTGACATCTACACACGGTCCTTTCATTCAAACATTCATTCATTCATTTTTTCCCATCTCCAACAAAACTTGTAAATTCATTTTTTTTAATACATAAGATATAAGTACGTAATATGTCAACATTACAAAATATGATAAATGAAATTTATGGATCTACATATTGATAGGGTGAAAAAGAAAAACCACTAAAAAAAAAGCATTGTGAAGATCAGAAAGTGCGCCTTCTTGGCGGATAAGCCAAGACTGATCACAGCGTGCACATGCATCAAGTTCAATATCAGTTCAATTTCTGCTCAATTTCAGTTCCCTTTATTTTTCATATTCTTCCACTGAACATATCACAGTATTACAAGAAATTTACAAATGATCTTGAGTAGACACGTAAACATTGATTGACTGTAAGATGAAAATTAGAGGTTTTTAAAGAATAAAAAACATATATACACAGTTTCAAACCAAACTTGTTACATTATCTATGTTCTGAGAAACAAAAAAGAAAAGAAATGAGGGGTCTGCTAAAGAGCAGTGCTTGTACGCTATGGACAACCCATCCGATCGGACCCAAACACTTACACTTTCTTAAGTACAAAAGTAATATGTAAAGTAATTCAAAACAGGACAGGCATTACAGGACAGACAGGATTGGAAAAAAGGCAACACAAAAACATTGTTCACATCATTTCAAATTAATCCTTAGGAAGTATAGAATCATAGTAATTTCCATTGAATGCGTCGGTCACGAAGCACGGGTGCTTTAATTTTAGCCTCGGTCCTGCGGAAATGATTTCCAGTTTCCCCTTCACCTGCTCGATGTTTTGCAGTGAGCGAAAGTCCCTCTGTTGGTGTTGGAAGCGGGGCGATTTCCTTTTGAGTCCAGCATAGCCTTGAGCGAATGGGACTGTAAAATGCTAATTGCTCTGACCGATCGCTGGGCCATCGTGGTTTTCTTTCTTGCTTTGTCTTATTTCTCTCTCTTTCTCTCTCTCTCTCTCTCTCTCTCTCTCTTTCTCACTCTATCTCTCTGCCTTCTATTCTTTTATTTCTTTTTCTCTTTTTTTGACGGAGAATGAGATAAATGGCATAAAATTCCTCGTCATTACGATCACAGGTGCTATGATAAAAGATGTCCTTATGATTTTTTTTTTCTCCACATAGAACGTTATGACACATTGAGGTATAGTACAAACTGAAGTCAACCAGTTGTTAGTCTTAAAATTAACATTTTAATAGCTTTTATTTTAGTTTACGATTTCGACACTGTCATGAAAAGGTCAACTGATTTGTTCGCTTAGTGTTTGCAGGGACAGCCATGGACCTCCAATGAAATGGACGACAAACTACGCTTTTACAATCTACATTTATCTAATACAAAGTCATTTGTAAATAAATGTATGTGTATCAGAGAATACTACAATGTTACTTTATTCTATAGTTCTGTCACTTTCCATCCAGTGACGTACCAATAGGCCTACATTATTGTAGATACTTCTCGTCACAGTACGTGGCTATACACGCACTTTTGATGGGACATTATGAGTTTAAGGGCTTCAGTGTAAATTCGATAAGTTTTTTTTTTAATAGAACCTACAGGAGTTTATGCAAACTTTGAGTGGTATTTCGAAATCTAAAAGTCAGTGAATTTTGTTGAGTATGAAGTTTTCTTAAAACACACAATCACACACCCATAGGAGGGAAGAGCTTTAACAACTTGTAGGAAACCTTTCCCTCATTATAAACAAAAATTTCGTTTAGCGAATGATATATCCAGCAAGACAAGTTTCACTAAACATGAGTCCTTGTGCAAACTTTGATGACATTTCACTGCTCTGCTCTTTCCTTTGCCGTTTTATAGAATATCGCCTATTCCCTTATGCAGCTCCCTGCATGGACTGGAAGATTATGACATGATTTATTCGTCTCAACAAAATCTAAAAGAAACCATGATCTCAGAAAGTGACATTATGGCCATTAAATTCTTCTAATGACCGTCATCAATCATGAGATGATGAATATTCTATTTACTGACGTCCAAAAAGAGTGTGGTCTTTTCTCTTTGTATCTTGAATTTTTCATTGCCCAACTGATTTTTTTTTTCAGTTTAGTAAAAAGATATCTAAATATGTATTAATTTGGAGTATCAATATATTCAAAATTACTCGCAGTTAGTAATTCTCATTTTGTTATGTAGCTTTTTGTTTAGCATTTTTATGACTGCATTCTAATTTATCTATATGTTTATATTTATTGTATAGTAATGATATTGAACTTTCAAATTTATTGCAGTCAAGTTTAAGTAATGAATGAATATATTTTGTAAAGTTTTTGGAAAATTTTTGTATGAAGCGCTATATAAGTGTAAATTATTGTTATTATTATTATTATTATTGTTATTATTACATGCATTGTAACAATTTGTATCATTATCACAGCTCTCATACTGCAATTGATATAATCACCATAGAAATAAAGAAAATGCCCTCACTTGAATTTTTCAAAATAGCGGTGAAAATGTCTTTCTTTTCACAAATGTAATGATTTATTCTTATTCCTGATTATGCCTATATAGAATAAATCAACTTGATGTGTATTTAAACATGCATTCTAGTACATAAGCTGTTTAACAGAGTGTTATTATTAAAATGTTGATGTGAAGTGCACAGAAAATTATCATGGATATCCTTATTCGTTTCATAAATAGTTATTTTTTATCATTTTCATTTTCATTCATATTTTCATTTTCGTTTTATTCATTTCCGACAAAAGTACAGAGTCAAAAGTACAGATTATTATCTGTACATCATCAGTACTTCAGTTGTCATAACTGTCTGCATTGTAGTATGTGTCCGACTTGGACAAATTTCAGAAGGATTGTTGTTTTTTCCTCAATTTTCAAATAAACTAACATTGCTTTTGAAGGCGATGTCTCTTAAGGTTTTTTGTCAGGTTTTCGATTTTCTTTTGTTTTACATTTAATATATATGCCGCATTTCGCTCTTAATTCTTTTGCTGGTTGGTTGCATTCTTTTCCTGTTGAATTTTTTTGTTGTTTTTGTTGACGTTTCATAATTTCCATATATACAGTGAGTTCGCGCATAACGGTGATGGTAATAGGAACGCGACCAGTAGAGAGTGCTTTTGTTTTCATCTTCATGGTTGTGTTGTCTTTATGGGGGAAGGGGGGCGGAAAGAGAAGAAGCCTAAATCTAGATCCTGCAGCTGATAGCTGATAGCTGGCGAGATCTAGTCACTTTAGAGCCTCCTCCTAATCGTGGACCAGTCTGATTATGACCTCTAGATTCCTGCAAATGAATGTTGATGTTTCCTGATTAAGTATTCATAATGATTGTGGGCGCCTCGTGCCTACGAAACGAGATGAAACATCCCAAGAAATGCATTCAGACGATGAAAGCATGTTGTTTTATCTCTCCATTCAACCGTAGATTTCGGCACTAAATTTCTCTTCGCTTACGTTTGACATCCCCGACAAAGGTTCGGGTGACAAAATTAAAAACATCGTCACGGTTTGGGGGCTTAGGCACCAGCTCCCGGAAACGGTGTCTGTTTAACTGACCAAAACCATCTACCAGAACTACGGCATCATGGGATCGCAAGACAACGGCACCGTTTCCTCCGATGCGCCCCCCTCTTCCTGTCCACGGTTTGTTCACAACTCGGATACAGCGCACACATACAAAGGCAGTGGCGCCGAATTGTTGGTTCAATGCGGAGATGCGCGATTCAACCCGCACACGCGCACGCACGCGCGAGCGAGTAGATATCGTGGTTCTATGGAAAGCTAAGTATCGGTGAATGGGTTATTGGGTTAAACTAAAAGGACAGTAATTAGCGGCATTAGCGGTCTATCATATGCTCTTGTGTGCGGCGGCTATTGAATAAAGATATGCCTTCAACACGCCATCCACCACAGTTTCAATAGTAGCAACAGGCATGACGGATCTTTTTTTCCCCTCCCATTCTCTGCTTTCATAGTGCGTACGGGCTTGCAATTATTGCTTTTGTTAAGTGGAGCACTTGAAATTCCTTTCGTCTTGTATATACCGTTCGTGGAAAGCAAGCGTTATTTCACAGCTTAAAACAAAAACAAAAACAAAAACGAAGGCTTTGTTTACGTGGCTTTTATTCTTTATTAAAAGTGCACCGTCCTTTGGCCTGTATGATAACTGATATGTATATCAGCTAAGCTCACACGACGCGGCCCTAACTTCAACTTCACTTCTACTTAGCTAACTTCGATGATAACGACGCCCAAGAAACCTCTAACTGTAAGTTAGAGAATGTGTGAAAGGAGTTCGTATAGTCACGACCCTATTTGCGATATCATCGATGTAAACTATTATCGATAATATCGTGAGTGTCACCATGTCGATTGACGCCTTCTTTCATCATGTTATAAGCTAAGTCAAGGGTTTCTAAAGAAACAAAAGTGTTTCGTCATATCCTTGTCCTAGAGAAAATATTCCTTTGTGAAACTTGCTCTATTTTATTCTGATTCGTTCTACTACTATAATGACGTCACGACTTTATGCACAAGTTCCCTATCTAGGTCGGCAAATGAAATGATACAAAATCGTTTATGATTTACAACCCTTGAATAAAATCTCTGATATATTTAAAATATCACAATAAATACTCATAGTGTTTTGCACTGCTCTGCGGTAATTTCTGTAAATCTATACACGTAGGTCCCTATAAACTACATGTTTTGGGAAACTGCTCCTTTAGACCGAGACAATCGCCCCAAAATCGTTTCACCAGGCCTTGGACTTTAAGAACTTTCCTGTTCCATCCCTTCCACTTTGCAATTATATTCTGATTTACAACGGGTTCAAATTCCAAAGTGTCTTTTTCTGTTCAGGCACCATGCCATGGATATTATTTAAGCTTTTTCTATCACGTGCACAGGCTTATTAAGAGTAGTTTTTTCTTTTCTTTCTTACTCTCGAAGACAAAGTTAAGACAATCGGTTCGGGTTGTACAAGGAGAAGTATGGCGGGACCTACATAAAAGGCAGCTTGTTCGGCTGCGAGCCCCGAATAATCGATGTTAGTGAATGAAAATGGGAGAGCGGATAAGAAAGTTCTGACCAGATGAAATAATAATGTGAAATAAAGGAAATGTGGTACACCTATGTGATAGGCTAAACTAAACTAAAATGAGTGATCCTACGCTGGAATATAACTTTTCGTTAACTGGTTAAAGCCCGAGACTTGTTCTCTTGACAAGCCTGTTTGGAATTCGACATCGATGAACGGCCACTATCTGTGTTAGGGATGAAAATGTAATCAATAAGAGCGAAGAAAAAAAAAACTGGGATTGGAAATTAACTTGAATGTCACTTAAGCTTTAAAGGCCATGGGCAAATAAAAAATAATGCTCCATTCAAAAACCTACGTCAATCAGCATTAGCGCTTTTAACTCTGTAATCGCCAAAGTTTTACCACAAAGTGAGATCGAACCCATCAAATTAACTGTCCCACATACCCATAACCCCACGTCTTCCTGTTCATGTTATGTCAGGCCACCATAATAATTAACGCGTGGGACTACATCTTAGACTTAAGCAGGTTCCTTCTTCTCTCTTCTCCCCTGAATTAAGTTTACGCAGTGTGTACGACCTTTCCTGCTTAATATTCATCGGTTTTCCCTCCGGCAGTTTCTGTCAAGATCATGTTCAAACTTGACTGATATTGGAGAGATTAGCGGTGAAGCTTGTCCGTTGTACACGAGGCGTACAAAGCATTAAGACAACAAAAAATCCCACCGCGCCCGTGAGGGGGGAAAGAGGCTGTAAGCGTGTGCGAGTGTCTGTTATTGTCCACCAGCCGCTCGGCTTCGCGTGCGCCGCTTCTAGCCCGATAGACATCAAGTCGAGCGTCGCTTGTTAATGGCGTACCCGGGGACCGCCGAGTTAAAGAAGAAAAAAATACTGGTCTTTTAGGGTAGTGCGTTTATGTAGCAGACAAAAGGGGATATAATAGCCCCAGGCTAAACATATTTCTGATCTTGTTCTGACAGAAACCAGAATCGTTTCAAATGTCATGTTTTCGTCATATCACGGGGAATACGACAAGTGTAATTAAGGTCTACAGGTATAGAATTACTACTTTTGCGTGTACCTCGTATTGTCCGTTCATAGAAGGCACGTTGAAACGTAAGAAGAAATCAATAAAGTGATTGTGAAGAAATCATAACATTTATACGATTCGCCCCCAATACTATTTTCAATGCCATTACACGCAACAGAAGTTCTAGCTTTGATTCTAAAATTTCGCATTCTTTATTTTGTTTTTGTTTGTTTGTTTATTGAAGTTGGTTGTGATTTGTGGCAAGTTTTCATGTAGGTTTTAACCACTTTAGAATGATGAGTATTATTACTCCCAGCTAATCTTATGGGAGGGGGGGGGGGGTGCAACAAAATGTGCATGAGTGATTGCAGCACCCACGCTATATTGTCAATGTTATTCGACAAAATTGGTTTTCCAATTGGAGAAGCGGGGGTTAGGCTCTTCTAATTACCAATGATTGTTGTTGGCCATTGTTCTCCTAAAGGGAATTTCCATAGAAACTTAATGTTTACCCTCTCGGTGACTGCAGCGTCACTTCCACTAATCATTTGTGCAAATGAAATCCTGTATATCTCGCAAACACGTCGGGCTGTGCTTTCACACGCTGTTCACACATCAATTTTCGTGACGTCCTAGAAGTTGCTCTCACAATTTCCAAAGACAAACTTAAGGGGGGGGGGGAATGATCGCTTCCCTCAATAACAGTATAATATCTAGCTCACAAGACTTTATCCGAAGACGTATTCTGCATGGCAATTTCCCTCTTGAATATAAATCATGAATATGTTTATCTTCTTAAGAAATCTCTTGGCAAATGGATCAATTCATATATCACAAAGCAATGTCTGGTTTTACACATTTCAAATCAATCATTCGCCTCAAGAAAAAAAAAGGTAAAAATCAAAATAAAGTAAAAAAGAATAAATTAATGTCTATTTATTGGCAACGCAAAAAGTCAAAACATGGTTCAACTTCAAACTAAAACGAGTCTAGATTTAGTATGCTTCTTCTGTTCAGAGTAATTTTATTTTATGTTATTATAATTATGCAGCCTATAAAAATATCATCATTAATGTGAAGTCAAGATTAGGTTTCCATTGAATACGTTGATAATGTTGGACGTAAATTTTATGAGACACACCAGATCAAAAGGCATGTGAAAATGTGACTGGGAACTAGTCAATGTATAATTCCTCGATTTTATCAAAATATTTCCTTATAACGATTATTCAGGAATAAAAAAAAAAGATATGATAACGTGAATCTCGTGTGATAAGAGTGATGATAATGGTGGTCGCAGTGATTTTTTTTTCTGATACTTCGTTACTCCGTGTCCGTGCTTAATCTCGAGTACAATATGACGAAACATTCATAACTATCAGCAAATTTCTGTGCCCTAAAGAATATGAGTGATTATTAGCTGTGATTTGCTGAGTAAAATGAAAAACAATCTCAAACCCGAGGTAGTGTAATCACGTCAGGCTATTAACATCATTCTGAATAAAACACCACCCGATCCTACTTGTGTCAAATTGGAGTAATTATTCTCTGTCGAGATATTAATAGCTGCACCAAAGCCGCGCGGCTGGTTACTCCTCGAGAATGAGGCGGGAGGGAAGTGTTCACTCGAATTCCGCAGAAGAGACAGAGTAAATTAGGAAACTCTAGGGCTCTCAATCAAAACTCATTATCGACGACTGTTTTTTGTTCCTTGTAGGCGATTAAAGCGACGAACTCCAAGTCTTAACAGTATATATATTTCGTCAAACTCAGGACGCGATCCATCATTTTCTACTCTTGAGGAGTCTAAGGGGGTAATCGTGGTAGGTTGTTGGTGCTCTCTAGTCAGAACCACCTTCCAACCCTCCGAGGCATCCAGGCACGCAAGAGAATAAGACAAAGTTTCCACAGCGTTGCTAAATACAGAAGCGGGGGGACTGTAATTTCATCATTCCAAATCTTTCCACGAGGAGAAGGAAGGGAGGATATTGTGGTTAAACATGCGAGAGGCCCCCGAGTACGCGGCGGCTATAGTGTTCGACTCGGGGCGACGAAACTACGCACGTGGGTGATGGACCTGCGTTTAGCCAAAACTGCTCGGCATGGATGAAGCATGCAGGAAGAAAGCCGTATTGATGTTGCCTTCAAAAGAGCACAGGAATAATTCTTTCCTCTTGTTTTGGGGGGAGGGGGTGGGGGTCATTCCAGCTCAAAATGATGTGTATCACAATCATTTCCGAAAGCTTTGGACATCCATCATCAAAAGAATTATGGTGAGAAAGACAAACAGCAAAATTAGAATGTCTCAACCAGGCCATGTGGGGTCTCTTTGGCACACTACCGTCGGCAATCAGTCCCAATCAGCTATGGTGTTGAAACATAAATGTTTTTGGCTTGCTTTTTATCCAACATGATGCGGGTGTACGCGTAGGGATGAATAGCTCACGACAATCGAGCGCAAATCTTCCACTTAATCATACTTATCTCGTTAAGTGTTCCTTCACATCACAACATCCAATCCAGAATGATTTTTTCCTTCAGCTTTGACACATATCAGAAAAATTTCCTCTCACACACTCTTTAACAAAACTGCACATCAACAATGTTGCTGCGCTGAATTAATGTTGGTATCAAAATTGGCCTATGAATAATTCAGTGCTATAGCAATAAGTAAATCAGATTTTAACTCCAATGAGCTTGTAGTCTTTTAAATTCTCAAGATGTATAGGTATAACTTAAATTTTCTTGCTACATTGATTCGGCTGCTCTCTCTTTCAGTATAATGTGTATACCTTTTCTTTTCTATCTATTTCAATTACGCCCTTTTTCTTTTTATCAGATTTTGTCAAGCATGCAGGAACTGGATTGGAAGTTGCATTTACAAAACACTTATTTTCGTTATATTTCCTCTTATTTCATATTTCAACAGGCCAACGGTTACGACTACCAAACTGATGTGCAAGGGGGCTATTATTACTGAAAGCCCTGATGAAGCTAGTCGCTATGCACTTATCGTTCGCCGGAGCACTGGGCAGAAAATGTTGGAAGTCCTCGTCTCTTGTTTGAAGAAAGAATCGCGCATTGTGGGATGAAAGAGAGGCGTGTGTGTAAGAGAGAAATGGTACATAAAATAAAAGAGTTAAAGAAGTTGAAGGAGCGAATAAAGAGTTTCATATGCAATCATTCTTCTGCAGTCGTCATCGACGTGGACTTCATCGTCGTCCCCACCTCACGCACTTATTCGTCGCTATTCATTCAATCTTAGCCAACTATGTGGTCGTTATCATTTGTCGCCAGTTCAAGCCCCTTCGCCGAGATAGATGTTTATATCAATTGAGATACCTTAACAGACCCACGGAACTGTCTTGTTCAGCGAGAACGTCATCATTACTGTTCGAAAGTATATATACACTGCATTAAGAGTTATATACTGCATGGAAAATATTGACTTCCTGTGACCAGATGTTTCAGGTAAAGTGAGAACAGATCTCTCGTCCCATCTCTTATTATAATGTGAATATTATGATAACAATCTTGTCAAATGTTACTATGAATAGTGCAATTCAGCTACACAATTATGTTAAAAACTCTTGAACATCAGTCTATAGAGTTATATGTGTTTATTTTGTTTTAGCTTCTAATTTGATCTTCGAGGAATGAAAGAGCATGAGAAACCAATCAGCACATTTTCTGTAAAGTTTCTGCGTATGTATTTTCTCGTGTTATCATGTTTACGTAAGATACAACATGTACGTGTAGAGTCAGAGTGCAGCACATTTCCGATGCCATATAACAAGACATCAAGATTTGAACAATGATACTTGGTGCGTGAGAATGAAGGGCCACGTTGATGGCCAGTGTGTTGAAGGTAGATGTGTCCGTAATGTGTGCGCAGGTGAATTCCTATGAAATATTCACCTTGAGCAAAGTCATGTTATGAGAGATTTGTATCCAGTACCTTTGACATGTTTAAACCAATTTTCATGTTTATTTTAGAAAATCGAAATTGAAATAATTATTTGAAAATGCCAATATTATTTCCCTTTTGGAAGAGACAATTTTACATCTTTCTAGAATTCAGACATAATGCGAAAAATCTACTTTCTTCTTAAAACACCTTGTAATTCTTACACATACGATACGACTGTTCATGAAAAAAAAGTTCATGAAACTGATTATGAAGACGCTAAGTGTCAACGGATTTGCCAGAGCAGGAAAAGATGAATAAGTGTGATGTATACTAGACTTCTACATTTATGAATCCAGTTTGATAGGATGCTATACAATGCGAAGAGTGCAATGAAGAAGACTCAAAGTCACTGGAGTGTCTCATGTGATACTTTATATAAATAACCAAAGAATAAGCAGTCACTATTCGTCGACAACTTGTGTAGTACGTACTTGAAAATTTTGTGCAATATTGATTAATGTTTATTGTACTGTTATCATGTGGCATGTAAGACACGCTTGGTAATTTTGCTTAGTAATATCTATTATAGTTTGTATATACATCTATTCAGGTCATCAGTACATGTCTGTATCAAATATAAAAATGTTGATATCAGTTAATAAAAGTTCAACAAATTCGACCTCAACAAGCTAATCGTCTTCCTATGATAAGCGCTGTTCAGCAATCTATATTTTACAGCCGATTCAGTTTGAAAGATTTGTGTGGTGAGTGTATAGTAATGAGTGTGTGTGTATCCTGTGAAATGCACATGTCATCAGTGAAAGGCTGCACACTTCATTTGCATATGACTATCTTTCAACCCACTCTATCATGCATGGCGAAAGACAAAAACAATTACACTTTGTGACTAGACCGGTTTAAAACTGATTCAAAGTTTAAACGAAAGTTTAAACACAAGATGTTCCCGACACCGTGGCGATTAGAAAGCATTCTCGAGGCACAATCACAACAGGTACAGATAGTGCATGTTAACTTGGGTTCCAAGTATTTGCACACATTATTTGAGAACATGTAAATTTAATAGTTCGTTATGTTCTTCAGGGTAGGATTTATGAATTGGAAGACTGTATAGTAACCGGTCCTCTACATTTTTTTTTTTCACGTCGGAATCTTAACGCATCTGCCACAAGATCGTTGTTTTTTCGGTTGAATATCAGAGTTTCATCATGATTTCATTCGAATGATAATGTCAACGAGAGGAATCGCCAAGTAAACACCTGTTCAAAGTGATGCATAAATGACAGCTACTGATGCAGTCTATATATATATATAATTATTATGATTATGAAATCGCCAATCAGATGAACCACATTCAGGGTATATGATTACTGCTAAGGAATGTAATGCTATCAATTTATCATAAGTAATGAGGTCTCACTAAGGCCAGAGATATGTCAATGAAATATTGAATACTGGTGTATTTGAGAATAGTTCCAAGAATCTCATTGTTCCAAATTTCTATGTTAAGTGAGTACCAGTTTGCTTGTTTAACTTATCTTTTCCTATCATGGTTGACAACTCTATATACACTGATATACCAGTTTATTATATAATTTCAAATGTTTAACAGAAAATTTAGCTGACAAGGAGTACGTAAATACAGATACATGAATTTCTAGCAAATACACGGATATGATAATCACATCACAAGAGAGAGGGGGAGGGGATAGTGAGGGATAGGGAGAGATTATCGTTGCATAGCGACTGCTCGATTGTATTAAAGCTGATGTATTGCTTTTCCAGAAATACGAATGTTAAATGGTGAAGGAAGCCTTGTACAGCAGTGCTCTGTGCCACATCCCTTATAAACATTGCAGCATCCCGCGCCAATGCATTAACACACGGGACTGGAAGGAAATCCCTTGGCTTTTTTACGCATTCATTTTATCCCACTATTCAGTTATAATGAGGACTGTCGGAAAAAAATGACGATGGGCGTGACTTAGAGATGAGCTCCAGTGGAGTTGACGTAACAAGGAACGGTGAACTGTGAGGCCCCCGTTGCCATGGAGTAGATGACGGAAAAAGTCGATGCCGCGCCCCCGACCACGCCTATCAGACTGATTTCAATCAGGATAACCTTGTGATGTAGGCTGAGCTTTCTGAATGAATGAAGAGTGATAGGAGAACGTACGCTTTACTTTCGGTTGCATTTCATATAATTATGGAGGAAGGGAGGAGTTCATATCAGCTCTAGATATCGACGTCTTAATTCTGTTCCAAGCTCACCCATTCGTTACTATTCTTTATACTACGCCTTTAAAATTGTTGTCATTTTATTTTGATATGTTCTTCTAAGTTTTCCATTACATTACATGTTATCTGACCATATATCTATGTATGTATGTATCTATCTATCTATATATATCATATGTATATATATACATGGTCGGCGGAACCGGGGGGCAGGGGGGCTTGGGCCCCCACTTTTTGTGCACCGTACAAAAAAATACATAAGGTGTCATCACTTTTGCCCCCCCCCCCACTTTTTCAACCCGGAAGTACTTTTTTAACCCGGAAGTACAAAGAAATACATAAGGTGTCATCGCTTCTCCCGATCGAAGGACCCGAGTTCGAGTCCCGCTCAGCGCTTACGTAATTGGACAAGATGATTTTTACCCACAATGTCCCTCTCCACCCAGGTGTATAAATGGTTACCTGGCAGCGCTAGGGTAATGATAATGACAGGGCCCTCTGGTAGAGCAGTGGCAACACTGAAGAGGCTACCCTGGATAAATAAGACATTATTCTTTATTATTTTTTATTATTAAGTATGTAAGTGGCACTAAAAGAAATAGATAGAGATCTTGAAGTGTGAGCGTGGTAAGGTTATGTTTTTCCGCTAAAGACCTTTTTTTTTTTTTTGCTTGTCAGCTGAAGAAACCCGGAAGTGGAAAGGGAGAGATGAGACGAGGAGATTTTCTTTTTTTTTTTTGCTTGTTAACTCATGAAACCCGGAAGTGCCCCCCACTTTGAAAACGCTCCACCGCTCTGATGTTATGGGTAGTGCCTATATAAAGACAAAGTGTTAAAAACACGTGATTTTAGCAGACTGAGCATGTATCATCTCATGTTGATTTTTCGTCTAACGACAAAATCAATGCACAAGATCTAGAGGATTCTCATCAGCTACTAATGTTAAGGAAACATGTTTCAAGTTACAGTATAAAGACATTACCCAAAGTCACTCCTCCCCAAATGCCAAAAGAACCGCAATGATTTATTTGTGCCCATTGCAACACAACGAGAAATTTGACACAGAAGACACAAATATTATGAATGATGTCATTCGCTCTGAAACTCTCATAAAAACATGCTCTTACAGACCTGGGGTCCGTTTTACGAAAGTCTTATGAGAGACTCTTCGCTCATAAGACACGAATTAAAATAAAATTGATTTTATTTCTCTTTGAAAGTCTGTCATAGCTACATTATAAGCGACTTTGGCCATTCTGAGATTTATGTAAATATTCTAATGTGATGACTTCGTAAAACCGACCCCTGATGAGTAATGAAACATTGTGACGGGTTCGAACGGTGCGTGCGTTAAGCAAAGTGTGACAATGTGCCGTGTATTCATGGTCATCTCAACCATTCAAAGAAATAGGGGGATTCAGGAAGCATAAAAAACACTGTGATTACGAGGGGTAAATCTTGGACGTATAGTCCGAGCCGCAATTTTACTGTGAACCACAGTCTAACATTAAACAGGTGTCTGCAGGTGGAAAGTGGTTAGAATCTTGAATGTCTGCACAAGATGGAGTCTGAACCGACTCGTGTTATGACCCTAACGACTTGCCTTTTCTTCCACACCCCGGTTGAATCTTCCACGGAGTTCAGTCGGAGGTAGAATAGAGGAGGGAAGACGGCTGCCTGCAAGGTGACTGTTGAGCCTCCTACTAGTGAGAGGATCGTGCCGAAATGTGGGATGGTTTCTCCAGTGAAGAGCACCAGTCCCAGAACAAGAGTTCTAAGCACCACTCTCTTCCAGTTGAACTCTGGGAGTCAAGATGATCAAAATTATTTTTTTTTTTCAGGGAATCATTGGTACAACTTTGGAAATAGTCAGTGCGTAGATGAAAGCTGAAAACAATCTTGATGATACTTGCATTACAGAAGTTGACAAAATAATGAAAGACTGTTGATTACGTAATGCAACGATGGTGATTGTCCCTATCGTTATGTGCGTACGTGTGTGTGCGTGCACGTGTGTATGTATCTGTCTGTCTGTGTGTATGTGTCTGCATTATATTATATGAAAACATTCGAATTTCACGCAGTGGTCATCAGTGCATGGTATGGTTTTTCACGCAGTAAACACGGGAAGCACTCTGGAAATTCGATATTAAAATTCTACATTGCTTATAACATATTATTACTGTCATTAGTTTCACTCATAAAAACTCATTTCTCTGTGGACGACCCAACAGCATAGAAATGATATTTTTCAATGTTCTGACGTAAATAATTGTTCTAATTCAGTTGAAGTATAGGTAAATGAATCTTTGAATGAATGAGAAGCCATGGGATGTTTGGCCTAAAATGCCTGATACCCTGAACAATGACAGCAATTTAATTTCACCGTGAGCTAAGCTTATCCTGTACGTCACTGTACGAAGAAGATGAGAAGCCCGAAAGCTCTAAACAGGTAATACTATCTAAGTTAACTCACTAAGCGGGATGCAGAAAGCCTCCTCAATCTCCTGAAAGACGGGGTTGATGCAGATTACGAAGCTGAGAACGAGGTGCATCATGATCATGACCGTGACGATGGTGTGGATGGCTCCCTTCGAAATGACGTGGAGAATGTTGTCAGTGTCGAGCTCGATGAATTTATCGCCGAAGACGAAATAACCGGCAGCCGCGACAGGAAAGTATATCAGGAACGTGGCTGGGAAATGTGGGAATTATATCAAGATTAATGACAGTGCTTGCCAATGCCATGTTTACTCCTTGACATCTTTAAACATAGATTTCTATGGTGATGCATTTTGAATAGTACGTCGTTTTCATGGCATTAATCTTTTCATCACTGTCGTTCAAGCTTTCCTCTTTATTTTGTAGTTCAGCCAAACAAACAAACAAACAAATGAAAAAATCTTGCTGTGCATTTCTTGAAATCAAAAGGTATTTTAATGATCAAAAGTATGTTTTTTAGCCTCTCATTAAAATTGTAATACGCGTGTCACTCGATTTTTATATCAAATTCAACACCGATGTAATGGACATTTACGTAAAAATACCGATCACATTTTTATATGTTCAACCCCAATTTTGCATAATGAGGACAAGTCCTTGGAAACCACACCACATCATGCGCACACAAGACTTATTGACCGTCACAATGTCCCGAAATTGAGCAAAGATGGACACACGATAAAGGAAATGTTTCAAATTCGGCTCTGATCGTACAAACACTGGGTCATTCGTGAGGGCATATTCAGCCATCGTATGACCGCCGCTGGAGTTTCCCAAGCAGCAACCCCGTCAGCGGTGGCAAAATCTTCGTTTAGCCATGAGTTTCCTTGGTGTGTGGTTCGAGTAAACGTCTTGATAAAGATTTACATCTTCGTGTAGCCTCCGTGTGTGGTTCGGGTGTTGTGTGAATTCTGTATTCATCGTACTTGATTTGGCTGTTGAATGGCATTTGACCATGTTTGGGACCAACTTCGCACGCAATTGAAAATTCTATATTCGTATTGTCATCTTGTGTCAATTTCGGGACAGCGTGTAATGCCACCCTTACTGCAATAGCCAATGCAAATGCTGAGGTAGAATCGTCGCGGGTCTTTCATGTCGTGTTGGATCGTCGGGAAAGCTCCGTGACCGCCAAACGCGAACACGATGGTCCCGAAAGCTGTGAAGAAGCTGATGACCGTGGGTGACGTGTGGTTTGGCGGCTCGACGGGGATTTCAATGACAGATTGAACGAAGAGCAGCAGAGCCGCTAACCCTGTCGACATGGAGGCCCCGGTAGCGACTACCCTGAAGAAGAGGTGAAACATTGCAATGACGTCACAATGGCGCAATTACAACAAACCAGTCTATCAATATCAAGGGAAATAACAAGGAATGATGCAACGATGAGTGCCACTAAATTAAATGCTTATTATGAAACCTTCTATAACACCAAGGAGTAGAAAAAAGCATTACAAACCTCTCTTGTAATATTCTTTTTTTTTTTTAGCATTTCAATGTCTTGTTGATCAATAACTCGTTTACTGGAAAAAGAGTGTGTTTACTGGTGCGTATGGTTTGTCGGCATGTGTAAAATTGTTTTGAACATTTCCATAAATTATTCATCATTTTTCATTTTCATGTGATGGAAATTATATTTTAGGTTTGCAAATGAATGACAAAACTGCCGAACGAATCGCGTTGAGAACATTATACAAACTCTTTAACTCGACACACGTGACATCATAGTGCTCGACAGAACCCACAACATCTTCCAACATTTCACAGGAAGGTCGTCGTAAGAAAAGAAGCAGTGTCAAGAGCGTCGGTCACTCTACATTCATTCATTCAATCATTCATTCATTCATTCATTCATTCATTCATTCATTCATCATGTTCATCTATAGAACACAAGAAGATTCATTCATCGAACACAAGAACAACACAGAACATACAAGTAGTGATCATTCTCCCTTCGGTGGGAATTCCTATTCATTATATTCGTAAAGAAACTTAGCAAACCGTCCACGACTGAATACAGGAACAGCTTATAGGGCTCACTTTATAGTCCGTCACATTCATCAGATTCGTCGGCAAGTAATTGGAACTGAGCCTGGTATACTGCGCGAATACTCTTACCAGAAATCCTTGGGCGTTCCCAGCCAGCAGAGCGGGATCAGACAGGCAGCAATGATGGGTGGCCACTGGCAGAAGTTGAGGGATTTTCCGACGAGGTTGTGCATGTTGTCCGCAGCCAGCAGCAGAAAGACCACGCTGGCGCCAAACATGGTGAAAATCACGCAGAATCGAACCGAGTAGCTGCATGGAAACAAAAGAGAAATGATATAGGGTGAGAAAAGAAATATTGTGCGTTTTATGTGCGTGCGTGTGTGTGTAGGGCCTACATAATAAATCAGGGAATCGTTTCATGCACTTGAGCACGATACTGGAGAATTTGGAGTACGGCACAAATCAGATCATAGGAATATATCTCGGTCAGTGTCAACCCGAAAAGTTTTATCCTAATATATTGCCTGCAGAATCAGACGAGATACTGGACTGGAAATATTGTCTGTCAATGTTTGATTTTGTTTCAAGATTGTAATTGATGTATGCCGATGGTGCAGCAAAATGAGGCGTGTTATTAGTGGATGACAGTATTTTCCCCATGGCAACACCCACAGCACGTGAAGTGCTTCTATATTATTTGCTGATATGAAACGTGCATATACTGCATCAATATTCACCACGCCTCCTGGTGTTATCTTATGAAGAGAAGGAAGATATAAAATACTAGTACCGATTTGTTTTTATGTATTGATCACTTACCGTCCAACTTTCCCGAAAGCTTCTGATCCAATCGCAGGGTACGGGTACCGGGTGTGTCCCCCGTACTTCTCCGGGAATCTCTCCTTGACGATGGTCCAGCAGCGGCCTAAGATGATGCCAGTGTAACCCAACATACAGGCTGCCACAGCAATGAGGAATAACCCTATCCACCCTATTGGACACAAAAGGAGAGAGAAAGAGATAGATAGGTAGATAGATAGATAGACAGATATAGAAAGATATATAGATGTAGATAGAGAGATAGATAGAGAAATATAGATAGATTATATGGACAGATATGTAGATAACATAGATAGATAAATACATATAGATAAATAGATAGATAATAACATAGATAGATAAATACATATAGATAAATAGATAGATAGGTAGATAACATAGATAGCTAAATAGATATAGATAGATAGATAGATAGATAGATAGATAGATAGATATAGAAAGATAGATAGATGGATAGAGAGATAGGTAGAGAATTATAGATAGATTATATGGATAGATAGGTAGATAAGATAGATAGATATAGAAAGATAGATAGATGGATAGAGAGATAGATAGAGAATTATAGATAGATTACATGGATAGATAGGTAGATAAGATAGATAGATAAATGATATAGATAGATAGATAGATCGATAAATAGATAGAAAAGATTAAAGAGAGGGGAGAGAAAGAAAGAGATGAGAGGTGAAAGAGAGGGACAGAGTGGGAAAGGAGAGGAATACGAGTTATTGTCGTACAGACAAGAGAAACAGACGGAGAGAAGAGGATGGGAAGGAGAGAATGGACAACGCGAAATGAGTAGTGTTCAGTATTTATCCCTATATAGTTTCCTGGCTACATCTCCGAAACAATGATATACCATTAATGTCGATGAGAGACTAAAGAACGATAAATCTTTGCACACGCATTATGAAAACAGGAAAATCCAGATATCCATTCAAATCTTTAAAACGTCATGTTCATTTTAACGTAGTTAGGCTATTTCATCTGTTCCTTCTCTTTCACAGTGTACTCTTTTTTTTCTCATATTTTTGTGCACAGTAAATAGAGCTATTTGAAAAAGCAAATGAAAACAAATTACCACATTACTAGTAATCGATGTATCTAAATTCAGTTTGTAAACATTCGTGTCCATAAACGATATGTAGCAGACATCTGTATCCATAGACAATACATTTCAGACATAACAGACAATTTCTGGTGTAAAATTAGAATTGGAAGCCAGTGTATCAAGGGAATGTATAAAATGCACCAGATCTTTGAAGTGTAGTTCATGAAAGATTCCCCGAGGTAATATTCAAGATAAGGTTCTCTACCTTGAAATTTGGTTGAACCATTAACACTTAAAGGGATGGTACAGTATTGGTGGTGATGAGGACTGAGCTTGTAACTTTTTGCAGGATACAGAGAAACCACTTACGAAATGTTACAGAGCATACCCTTTAAGAGGAATTCAAAGTTTCTTCGATGAAAATTTGTTTTAAAATGGCTGAGATATATTAAAAAAAGTAAAGCAAAGAGATCCTATATTAGTATCGCATGTTTTTGATACCTCAGCCATTTCAAAATTAATTTCTATCAAATGAACGCTAAATTCCTCTTGAAATTACATGCTATTTCACATTTTATATGGGGTTTCTCATTATCTCGTCAAAAAGTTAGAAACCTGAAGCCAGGTCTGAACCAAAGCTATATACCATCCCTTTAAGAGAATGATAAGAAAAGAGACATAATATTGTGAACGAATGTTATCATCGGTATAGGGGGATGATAATTGGTGGTCATCTTGTCTACAGTCAATACCTGTGTCCACCACGGCCCGAGGAAGAGCCAGGACACCCGTTCCGGCCACCTCACCAACCAGAAAGAGACCCGTGGTTAAAACACCTAACCCTTTGGCCGCCTTTGGGAGAAAAAAAGACAATACTAATCAAAACATGAGAGTAATACACGATATTGACCACGACAATCTAGAAGGGCAACAATGATACTGATTATCATTATCATTATTATCATTATCATTATAATGTTAATAATGATAACACTGTAATGGTATTATTATCACACGATTGTAGCTCTGACTCATGCAGCATTATCGTAACGCTACAAAGTCGCCCTATGTGTTTGTCTAATCTTTCTTGTTGTGGTAAGCGGTAAATGGGGTCAAAAGTGATGGAAATAATGACAGAAACTTATAATCAAACAGCATTTTTACATCACACTGGGCTAGATGATGCATCAATCTTTATTCCTCTTAAAGATATGGCATCGTCCACTCATGTTCACTCCTTCAATGATCGCGTATCTTTGTCTGCGTGAACCCCATGCATTGTACAATCAATCAAACTCACCGCGGCCATCTGGACGTTTAAGTTGCCATCGTCGACCAGAGCGAGTTCATCTGCCTCCATACTGGATGAGAGGATCCTAAGGCAAACAAAATAAATAAACAAGCAAACAAACAAACAAACAAACAAACAAGAAAACTAGAGTATAATTCGATTTCAGAGAGCTGGGCAATATTATGTGGTGTTCAGGCGCTTTGAATATCTACATACGTTAAGTTATCTTATAAAGATTTATGAATAAGTTTTATAAATGACTTACCTTCCGTTCGACTATAGGCTCCTTGTCTGTAATGATTTCCAGTCAGTCAGGAAAATGACTCCGTTCTCAATTCTAAACCATGTACGCAAAATCTGCTCTTGATAACCAATTAATGCTCATCACGTCTTATTGCAGATTAAATAACACAAACTATACGACAATGCAATGGGCAGAGCGTAACTATTCTGCCTACGTGCAGATTAGTAGAATGACACCAGATAAATGTACAACGTCTTTGCATAAATGACATTTATGAGCTCACAAAACATCTGATAATAAATGCAAATTGGTATCACCAAACACGAACAAATAAACTTTAGACATCGCGCTTCTTCCAGCAATGTCAAGTTAGAAAACTGCCGCATTCATATACAACCATTTATAGTAGGCTTATTTGTCAAAGGTATACCAGGTGAAGGGTCTTTCAAATTTGTGCCTCATTTTCGATTTTTCTGTCTGTTGTAGATGATGCAAGTTTTGCGACTGTCCATTTGACGGTTTATTTGATGAGTAATGTGTACTCTTTCATGTCACGGTAAATTCTTTGATAAGTGCCTGAACCAGGACGAAAGATACCACCTGGATATCCCTTAGCTTCCATCAAAATGATCTTTGGTATTGTATGAAAGCTGTGTGTCAGAGATGAAATGTATCACTAACATCTCTTAATCAGCTTGAAGTGAAATGAAGTAAAGTGAAGTTAAAAACGCTCATATTAGTGCCCAGTCAAAGATTAGACATCGTAATCCATGATATTAATATCATATTGTCATTATCATTCACGCGGTTGTGTCGAAGAACAATACACAAAGTCAATACAAATCATTCACTGTAAGGTATTAAATGGAGTATTGCAACACCTTTTTTGATGAGTGATCATTTGATACTGTAATCAAACTTTTTTGTCTTTTTGCCCTTCCTCTCCTACTTCTTATTCACATCTGTGATGCTTTGTAAATTCGGGTCCCCACTGTTAGAACTGTGTGAGAGAACGACATTACAAGGAAGAAATTGAGTTTTGAGTGCTCAGTTTTATCTTACAGTAATACTGTACTTTTCCACTCTCATTTTCTCTTTCTCGTTACGCGTTGGTGTGTACGTGTACATGGAAAGAAATCACGGTGGATGAGTAAGAGTGAAAGTAGAAGATTTATAGTAAAAAAAAATCTAGTTTAATTGATGTCTTTGTTTATCAAAATAATGATCGATATAATCACGTTTCAGCAACAATTTCCATAATGTCGTGAAAGTTGCTTTCATCACAGGGGTGGATCGATGAATTGAAATGAAGTCTTTGGCACCTGGGAAGAGTTTACAGTAATTATCATAATAAAATGCTTGTCATACCTGCCCTTTTGCCATAGCATGTACACACCCCCATGCTGATATCAGTTTATACAGTTACATGCCCAACGATCATAAACACCGACAGATGCAAGCATGTTAGAAAAGAAAGTCACGCATCAAAAGGCCTATGTTGATCCTTACGTTCAATGTTCAAAAGAAACAATGGTAAGATTTACTTGCTCTAAATGTTTGTTTGTCTGTTTTATGTTGTGCATATTCGAGGATGAATGCATACAGTCGCCACACCACTCGCCAAACTTATTTTGAACCTGTCGCAGAGATAACAAAAGGTGTGGTAAACTCTTGCTGCCCAACAACCTATCGCTATCCAACCCCAATTTTCTCCCCTTCCCCCTTCTCTCTCTCTCTCTCTCTCTCTCTAACAAGCACACACACACACACACACACACACATACATACGTTATCAAATCTTTTTATAGTTCAAACACCGATTGCATTATTCAGCTTGAAAGCTATACTCTTTATTTGTTTTTATAGCTATTCTTTGTAAATAACTCAAAGAATCTGTTATATCCCCTAACTCTTTACTTATTTCTCTTATTCCTAAAAATAAATTGTTCTTGATCATGATGATCCTAATTCTATATATGTCCGTGCTGTCCTGTTTCCGTGAAACCTAATTTTACTACACATTACACAGCTCTCTGAAAATGCTGTAAAACCGACAGCAAACCTTGATTTTTCAACACTGTATACTGTCATAACACACATAAACCAACACCAACGAATTAATGATCTTCACTCTTCAAGATTTGAATTTATTTTCACATCAGCTGAAGATCAATGTTTTGAGATGGATCACGCTGCAATTATAATAATGATGATAATAATGATAATAATAATAATAATAACATCAATAACAATAATAATAATAATAATAATAATAATAATAATAATAATAATAATAACAGTGATAATAGTAATAGTAATAATAATGATAATAGTAATAGTAATAATGATAATGATAATGGTAATAATAATAATAATAATAATAATAATAATAATAATAATAATAATAATAAGGTCCTATTTATCCAGGGTAGCCTCTTCATTGTTGCCACTGCTCTACCAGAGGGCCTTGCCATTATCATTACCCTTATAGCGTTGCCAGGTACCCATTTATACACCTGGGTCGAGAGGGACATGGTGGGTAAAACATCCTGTCCAAGGACGTAAACACTGGACGGGAATCGAACTCGGGTCCTCCGATTGGGAGTCGAGAGTCTTATCCACTATGCCACAGCGCCCCCACATCATGAATTTACATAGCACAACACAGTCAAGGATTGAAAAGAAATGATATTCCAGCGGGATATTGATGTGAAGTAAAAGACCAGTGAGCCATAAAAACTGAGGAGTACAGGCCCCGCCAGTGCAGAGCGATAACCGACCAGGACAATATCGTCAAACTTTTATTCTCAATTCTGCCAAATCCATCGGAAACCATGTACATTAGTATTAAATCAAGATTGTATGTGGTCCAGTGCACTAAATATGTTTTTTTTTTGTGCTTGGCTCATCCCTATATAGACCAATTCGCTCTGGGTACTGTTTTTTTTTTAATGGTAATTTCGAACTAGGGGGGGGGGGGGGAGGCGTCAAGTGTGCGTAACAAAAGATAATTTTGCGCTGATTTAGCGACGCACCTTGCTCATTGCATAACCCATTGACAGTGTTTTTGATCTTCTTTGGAAGCCCCCTGTTAAGACCGCCATAAGTTACAGTGCTCTGAAGTCGGATTCAACTGTACGTTTCCGTATCAGTTGAGCATAACACTTTTATTACTCGTTGTCTAATGCTGTTAACAGTCGTTTAATCAAACGAACATCAAGATGTCGGTCCAGTCATTGTTTGCTAATTGTTTCTGTAGTGGCGATAAATGATTTTTTTTCTTAATTGTAAAACTTTCAGAAATATTGCACTGCGTAGAAAAGACACAAAGTTTCTATTCTAGTCGAATCAAATTTGTCTTCTTTCATATCCACGTTACGATTATGACTGAGATTATGATAATGCAGGCATTCAGCACTAGATGCTCTCAATTTGACTACCTAAATAAAGTTAACCGGTTGTATATTATATATCTTTGTTTTACTTAAAGCCCGTCGAGCAACAATAATGCAAGTGTCGAGTTCCTGTCCATAATCATGTTCTGCCAGTTCTAAAAACAAAGTTAAAAAATGCCTACCAAAGTTGATGGAGCCTCATTTGACCAACAAAGAGAAGATGAATATACTTTTTAATGTCTTTTTTCACACGAATATATACAAGCTATATGGTATATTTCATTTATGACAGCTAATACATCCAATATATTCGTAATGTTACACTCGCATTCTCTTTGAGACGGTGGCAAGGTTCTCATGTATAGAATCTGTGATGATAGTGGTTGGGTGTTAGAGATGGGCGCCAGTGGCATTGACGTAGCAAGGGACCGTAAACTGTGACTGCCCCGTCGCCATTGAATAGATGACGGAAAATATCGAGGCCACGCCCCCGACCACGCCTACCATCGTGATCTCAGCAAGGATAACCTTGTTGTGGAGGGTGAGTTCTCTGAAAAAGAGAAGAGAACATGATAACAATCATGATAACATAATATAATCTAAATTTCACGTCTGAAGTCTATTAAGGTTATTGAAATATACGAGACTACTACAAAATATTATTGTATGTTGACTGACGTAGTACCCATGGTAATATTTTTGTTTCAATGTTCCCAGAATATTCCTATCGTATGATGAATTCGGGTAAGTAGACCTTGCTTAACTAAGTTAACTTATTTGTTGGACCTAATATGAATATCCCCAGTTATTATATGTACATGAAGTATTAAAGCCTTAAAAATCATACCTTATCATTGTATCATCTCAATTATCACAATGCATTTTGTATATATTTGTATGTATAATATTGCTGTATAATCCAATGGTTTTCATGGACCCTCTGTAGAATAGCAGTGTCTTGTAGGCAGCTGAGCAGGGTAATCCAGCCGTATTCCTGTTAATATTGTGTGATTATCGTTTGTGTATTCTTGTCACCATTGATTATGTTGATTTTATGCAGAAAATAAATACAATACAATACATTAGTGTTGATTTACAAAGCCTTTGTGTATGACCAGTCAGCTTACTCCTACGCTTATAGTTTGTCCTTTAATGGCTTGCCTCTTTTTCCATTTTCCTGTTGGGTCAGCCATGGTGTTCAGTCGGAGGTAGAATAACGGCGGGAAGACACATGTAAGACAGGTGACCGTTGAGCCGCCCACCAGTGACAAAATGGTGCCGAAATGTGGGATGGTCTCCCCAGTGAATAGCACAAGTAGAAGAACCACCGTTCTCGACACCACTCTCTTCCAGTTGAAATCTGAGTACAGGAGATGATGAAATGTGCTCGAGTCAGCACGTAAGATCTTCATTATCAATTTCATCAATATCATCAAACGGGACATATAATAATACTTATGAAATATTCCTGAAGGGTTGAACTAAGAATATTCGAGAACGTTATCAGATGATAGTATGTACTGTAATTCTTTTAGTCTTCTCTAATGTCATACGCTTCTCTAACGCAGACTACAGAGAATGCGTCTTACTTATCACATGCATGACGTGAAAGCGTCTAATCTAAAATAAACGGACTGTGTATCTTTGTCTGCCCGCTGTGTACCCACCTCTCCATCTATCTCTTTATATATTCCTCTATTTGCCGTTACAAACTCAATATGAGTTGACATTGTCAAGATATATTTGTAAAATAATTCAAGTGAATTGATATTGCAGTTACAGGTAATTTTAAAAAAAGTTATCTACTTAAGCAACGAACTACATAAACAGTGCTGGCAAATTACACGGAACCGAAAGCTTTCATCTAAAATAATCTAAAACGTTCCTTTGGGATAACATGAAGGGCAAAGTTGAGTGAAAGATTCAATAGAGGTCAAAGAACTCACTCAGGGGGATGCCGAGCACCTCCTCGAGCTCCTGGAAGAGCGGGTTGATGGAGATGACGTAACTGAGAACGAGATGGACCATGATCATGACGGTGACGATCGTGTTGATGGGGCCCTTCGAGATGACATGGAGAATGTTATCGGTGTTGAGCTCGATGAATCTGTCCCCGAAGACGAAATAGCCAGCCGCCGCCACGGGAAAGTACATTAAGAATGTCGCTGCAATTGGAGGTGAACGAAAGTGAGATGGTTGCTTAACACTCGACTGGTTAACGCAAAAAAAAAAAAAATGCGCTAACATACAGTGTTCGTGATCACTCCTTCCACATCTCTATTGTTTTCGTCATTCCATGAATGTAATTCAACTATTAATATTTACAAATGCCTATAATGTTGTAGCATTTTCCACGCATTTGCGCATCGTTACCTTTGTGTATGGATTCGAGCCTAGAATTGAAGTGGATAACAATACCGCGGAACCTGGCGGTAGACCTGACTACGTTAAGTTCTCGGGGTTAACGTACATGAGATTTAAATAATTTCAAGGGGGAGTCTCGACCTCTTAAGACCTCCACGACCTCTTAAGCCTTCAGAAACCCATAATGTTTATTCTGCCATGACTTAATCAATCGCTAAGAGAACTGCTCTGCCGTTTATCAGATTCATTTGGCGTGAGTGATAGTCGTATATGAAGGTCCCACCAAATCACCCCATGCGGTCCCACTTACTGCTGTAACCGAACAAAACGCTGATGTAGAATCGTCGCGGGTCCTTCATATCGTGCTGGATCGTCGGGAACGCTCCGTGGCCCCCGTACGCGAATATGATGGTGCCAAATGCTGTGAAAAAAGAGGTGACGGAGGGTGGCGTGTGAGGAGGAGGTTCGGCGGGGATTTCCAGTAGGACCTGGATGAAGAGGATGAAAGAAGCGATGCCAGTAGAAATCGATGCCCCAGTCGCGACTACCCTGGAGAGGGGAGGGGGGGGGGGAGGGGAGAGGGATTTAGGGAGAGAAAGACGGGGAGGGGAGGGGAGAAAGTGGGGGAAGAGAAAATCGACCAACGAATGATGCAACGATGGCGACCAGCTAGGACCCTATTTTATGAAGAGTTATAATTGATTATATACTTGATTTCCATCGTAAGTCTACGGCAGCCTGTGTATTAAGGAAGTTTGTAATCGATTTTATCTTTCGATAAAACGGGGCAAAGCTTTATGGTAAAGATATGGTTGCCACGGGTTAACCTGAATGAAAATTTGGATCATGCTCATTGCTTCGACAAACACACACTATAATATTCTCACATCAATCACCATTATAGACACAGAGGTAATCATCTTGAGCACTTTTTACTTCATAACCTCTATCGGGTAATGATTTCATGACAGATGTTTGTATTTACATGGCGTCTTCAGATAATCCACACTGGGAGCACTGCGCAAAAGATGTAATAATTGCAGCCCAGTGTTACCTGAACCCTTTATAAAGGGGTGCTGGGCTATACAAAATGGTCAAGAACGTAAATCTGATCGTATACTCATACTACTTGAATACAAACATCGGAAATGCAACTTCCGTATGGAAAGTAAGGGGTATAAGTCGAGACCTTATAGACTTTAGCGGAGCACTTTTATGAAGGTGACTATTACAACGAAAATAGAAATGGAACAGTCTTGATGGAAATGTCATGAAATAAAAACTGCCTAGGAATATCATCAGCTGATATCGGGTCAGGTGTGAGTTAATGATACAAATACCTGACTTTTTTGTTTTTTCAGTTAACAGTCCATCAGCACTGTGAGAAATACGCTGACATGAGACTATGGCGTATGATCAACTAATAAGAATGAATATGAAATGAATGAAAATTTGAATAATAACGCAGTATCCGCTGCAAACTATACAAGGATTAGAATCATCACTGACTGTCGGGTGGAAGCTCGGTGGTCTAGTGAGTAAGACGCCTGTCCGGAGACCAGGAGGTCATAGGTTCGACTCCTGCCCGAGTATTATGCCCATGGTTTCTTTTTCTCTCTCTTTTCTTTCTTTCTTTCTTTAAAACAACAACAACAACATCATCTTTTGTCATGGATGCTACTAAAACATTGATCAATTCAGTGCTTGTTTACTTCGATGTGGGACAAATTGTTAATCAGTTGCGATAACGGCAATGATCTTATAAAATCATATTTAGTCCCCTAAGAGGACATTGGGCGGTTTGATTCAACTCATCTCACCAGAAATCCTTAGGCGTTCCCAACCAGCAGAGCGGGAGGAGGACGAGGGTAATGATGGGCGGCCACAGGCAGAAGTTGAGGGACTTGCTGAATAGTGTGTGCATGTTGTCCGCGGCGAGAAGAAGAAAGACCACACTTCCACCAAACATGGTGAAATGCACGCAGAAACGTACCGCGTTGCTGCACAAACACAGTGGTGACATATGAATAGATGAACGATTAATCACAGACAAAGGGTGATTGGACGGAATGCTACCAAGAATAGCAAGGAAAGGACATAAACAAGCATTCATACTGATACATTGCTATACAATACAATAATGTATGCTCAATTTCGGAATGGCTATATCTTTATAATATGGCTCTCGTTAGTCAACCTGAAACTTGCCGTGTGTGTGTGTGTGTGTGTTTGAGGGGGGGGGGGGGGCGGGGGGAGGGGGAGCAATTCTTAGCCGGAAATTACCATTTTTAAATTGTCAATATCTGAATCGACAAAATTGCAAAGTTGCCAAGCAGGCAGGAACAATGGAGCCGAGCGGCTTTTTTCTTAGAAAAAAATTTAATTTATTAATTTGTTGGTTGATGTTTTGTTTGTATTGTTAAGAGGCATAGGTTTTCAGGAGATAAAGAGTAAACGTGCTGATAGAAGGCTTAACGGTGCACCACGTATCCTTTATTGGGTATGTATGAAATGACAGTGCTATTCAGTATGATCACCTCGCAATTTTCCCGAACGCTTCGTATCCAATGGCTGGGTACGGGTACCGGGTGTGACCTGCATACTTCTCCGGGAATCTCTCCTTGACGATGGTCCAGCAGCGGCCGAGAATAATGCCCGTGTAACCCAGCATACAGGCCCCAAATATGATGATGACCAGGCCTATCCAACCTGCACTGTCACGAAAGAAACCATAAAAGAAGTGTACAGAGAGACAGAGACAGAAAGAGGGTGAGTGATCCAGGATTTTAATAAAGACAGCTTGCACATCATCAGTCAGAGGAGGACCCCAAGGAAGAACAGTGGTTTCTAATAATATCACCGAAATTGGGCCGTCCACCGTATCTATTTTTTATGTAGGCCTACATGATTTCGACACTTAAACCTATTTTTGTGTGTTTTTTTATATGATTCGGAAATACATACATACAAACAAACAAACAGTCAAGACATAAAGAAACGCAAATACTTTGGATATAACAAACAATGGGTGTTTTTTTTTTAGCATTCTTTGCCATCCCCACTATTTCCATATACTCAAAAGGCATTCTTTTTTTAAACCTTCGTTACTAATTGCATACTTATAATTATCGTTTATTATATATTTCAATGTCAATAGATGCACTTATTTTCTGTGTCAAAAAAAAAATCAATCATATTTATTTACCGGTTGTGTTTTTATTGGATGGAAAAAATGAATGAATTTGCTTAATTCTCCACTTTGCTTCAATTACATTTTTCCGAATGGTTATCATTAACTGTAATATGCCATACCTATCCCTCTTGATATTCAATTGATCACTGATCTCTCCCTTTCATGGCATTGAACAATGCGTAATGACTGTGATGTAGAAAAGTATAGATGGTGGCAATCGAAGTATATCCGTTGCTATACAGCACCTGTATCAACCACCGCCCTTGGTAGAGCTAGGACACCCGTACCGGCCACTTCCCCTATGATGAAGAGCCCGGTGGTTAAAGCTCCCAGACCCAAGGTTGTCTATATACAAACAGACAAACCAACAAATCACTCACACAGAGGGAGGATGAGGACTGAGATTATACTTTCGTTATCAAATATCATTAGCAAAAATCGTGTGTTTTCCTCTTTAACAGATTTAAAACATTAGTGGCATAATCGCCTTTGTGATCTTTTTTGTCATTGCTGTCATTCGTTACGTCATCGTATTTTAACATCTCATCATTGTTATAGCAGCATTGCCACATTATTGGCATAACTTCTTACCGCTGTCAACATGATTGCCAAAGACAGAATCCATCATAGTCGTAGGCTGATACAGAGAATACTGCAGCCTAACCTCACGTTATTCATATCAGGAAAAGTGTTGGAATAACACATTATTTGACACCTACCACAATATACTAAAAAGAGGGATTTTAAGCCACTGTCCTAGAGGATGACGTAAGAACGAAGCTTTTATTTACAGACAATGAGATGAGCAAGATTGTGAGTGATTATTGTCATCACAATATTGAGATCAAATCATGATCATATGAACGATTGTAATGTTCATGACATTATGATTATCAGTAAAAATCTGAATAGAAACTATTTCTTTAATCCTCCACCTTGTATTCATGGAGGCATCCATTGTCATGTAGAACTCACCATAGCGACGGGGGAGTTCAGGCTGGCATCTGGAACAAGCGTGACTCTGTCCTGCTCCATGTTAAGCGGTCTAATACCTGGACAAGCTGTAGCTAAAACTGTGTCGGAGTTTCAAATTACATCACCAGAAGTTTCCATCATTCCCAATACCGATATACCAATGCTTCCAAATACCAATAGAAAAATAGACATAGGTTCGGAGGAATACAAATTAAAACACAGGGTCTGTCGCTTTCTGAATGCTTACGTGAGTACATATTCTCCACACATAGGTGGAAAAATAAATAGAAATCAAAACAAAGGCAATCATTAATGAAAATGAAACTGATAATTTTTAGTTGTGAATATTATGTACAATGTTTCATTTTGTACTCCCGTGTATCACTGTCAGCTCTCAACAGGGAAAGTTTTAGGACGTTTGGAATAGTCATCCTGAAAGCTGCAAACCGAACATTCTTCTACAAATTGCACTCTTATAAACAGATTCCTATTTCAAGATTGTTTATATTACACTGTTATGGTGAAGGAATTATGATAACCATGATACAGTCTGTTGTTTGAATACATAATTCCTATACGTAGTAAAAACGTATAAAACATTGGAATTTCAGCGGGTATGGCGAGCCTTACATCATGTGATGCATTATGAACTTACTGTACCAATGCAGAAACAACGTAACCTACCCTGCAAGCAGAAGTGTCGAACAGATTCATGAATTGCGCGTTTAGGCAGTTTACATCTCGAAATAAGTAGAAATAACATTCGAACAATCTCTTACCAGTGCAACTAAGGTCTTTGTTCCTGCAACGTTGTTAGGGCAATCAGTTACAGAAATTCCATCCGGGTATATAGTGCAGTCCTTTTCTCATGACAACGGATCCATACAAAGGCTTAAACAGCAGCGTCAGGTAACTTTAGTTCAACAGATGAACAAACATTCAGCAAAAAACATACTTTGTCATAAGTCATTGACGAATTATCACCGTAAGGTGTGCATTGTCTGCTGATCATGCCTTTATTTCATGACAAATACAGGTGAGATGTGACGAAGCGACTGGCATTGGTTTCAACTGGTGTCATTGTAGAATTAAGAACCATAAATATGGCAATATACTTCCCCATACTAATTGCGCATCAGGGTGGATTATTGATCTAAACTTTAGACCTCGCACCGTGCTCAATTTTGCACGTGATGAAAGCCATTTATTCTATGTGATGCTTGTCTCGTGATGGCAATTTATTCAGGAAAAACTACAGTTGTATCAAGAAATTATTAATGATTTGACAAAATCGAAACTTCATTGTGAAGGACTAGGGAGCAGGGGGCGTATTCAATCTCTAAATCTACCACACAGGCGCCATCCTTTCATGTTTGTGAGCTTGGGTGTTTGTGCTTGTGTGCTCGACTATGTGCCGTCCGACTATCATCTGTATTAAGTCTATGTTGTGCCTTGATGATTTGTGTCATCTGCACCCTTAGTATACGTATATACTTAGAATACAGCAGAGGGTCAATAAATTTCTGTGCTTTCTGTGGACACTTTTTGAACGTTTACCAAGTTTACACAATTTTCATGTCGGCCTGAACCAGGACCAATCTGAAATCATATAACCTTGCGTTGCGGTCCGTCGGAAGTAGGAACAGGAGTAACAAGCAATAAGCAAACAAAGGGTAAACAGCACTACATGTTGCACCTGATTGATAAATATTTTCCTTCGTTGACTTAAATAAACACCGATGATTCAGTGTTTCGGTAGTAGCCATGATAAAAAAAAAAATAATCCGTGCTTACTTGCGTCAATGAAGGGTAATTTGTCAATCAGTTGCAACAAAAGTAACTCGACGCGAGAATTCATTACTTTGACTAAGTCGCAGCACGTAGGTTAGGCACCAACAGCGCCATATTTGAACTTCAACAAAATATAAATTTTAAATAATAGATATACTGTGTGACGTTACGCAGTAATACTTATTCAAGACGTAATATCGGCGTTTCGGTTATGGAATGTGGTGACTTATTCAATGAGAGTATATTAGCAGTTGTATAATGTATACGTATACCGACTTCTTCATTTTCTGCACTGTTTCCATGTTTATACGATAAGGAAAGTAAATATCATGTTTATCAAAATGTTTGCGAAAGAGACCATTTCAAAAGATGTCATAGCAACGAGATTTTTTTTATTGGTGACGTTAAGCATCTACGACAAGAGAAATGTATAACCAGAAATTTGGATGATTCTTAGATTGCCACAGGAAAAAGAAACAACAGATTTATCGACGTCTGAATGTTCGTCTAAATATTCTGATCATTTTGTCATGCTATTTAAGATATTCTATTACCCCACATTCCGTGAGATTCTGAAATCTCCAGAGGTTTTTGCCGACACCCACCAAATTCTCGCAGGCAATGAATAATCTTCTGATTTTAAATTTCTACGATTATTAAATCAAATGAGAACAGAATGAAAGCTGCCATGAAACATAGTCCTTTCACAAAATACAAAATATTTTTATTCACTTTTCAACATAGTACTTGATCGAAATGCAAAATACAATGTAACAATTATTCATTTTCAATTAAAGGCCCTCTCTAGGTGGTGGTTAACACAGAGAAGCATCGTTGACTGTAGTATTGCTTGATATGCCCAGTAAGAATTTTAACATTTTTATTTTTTATTTTTAATCTAGAAACACGCATATACTATACATCAAATTTGGAGTTATTGTATATGGAGTAACTTGAATAGCTGAAATATGTGTACTGTGGGCTCCTGAGGGTAAAATGGAAAATAGAGATAAAAAGGGAACCACATTCTTACACACACACACACACACACACACACACACGTTCATGTGTGTCCTGCAGCCAGAACTTATACACAGTAAAGAAAACTGGCACCAACTCATTCAATAAAGTTCATGAATCGTTCACGTGTGATTTAACCGTGAAATTTCATAACATAAAATTATGATGAAAGAAAATTGTTCATTTTTTTTCTATTCTTATACACTTTGAAGGGTCATGGGTACGACCCATTAACAATAATGAATTGCATGCATTATGCTATTTTATAGTCGTTTAGGAAATGTTAACGAATATTCTGATGTATCAAAACATATGTTTATAGTAAAAGCTATGATTCAATCAAGCACACTTAAACAGACAAAAGAAAATAACATCAAGAGCTATACTGACTTTGATTATGTTGTCTAGAATTTGTGAAGATAAATCCTTTTAATTTGTTTTGTTTAATACTTCTCCCCTTTTGGAAATGTTCCACTCAATTCCACTCAAGTTTTGATTCTGTAAACAGATAAAAACATTGGTGTTTATCACGTTAATCTATATAAGTCAAATGCATTTTAGGAGAAAATTTCTAGGTAGCGCCTAAAACGATATACCCGTGTTGAAACAATAGGTAGATAAAGTCAAGTCTCATCAACTTACGTTAACTCGTTAACAGGCGCGTATAAGTCATAAATGTAAACATTTTTATCATGTATATCAGCACACTTTATTTTTCACTCCAACCATCTTAAGTTTCCATGTTTGTTCAAAAGAAATATCAGTTGGGCACTTGTGTCACTTGATAGAAGTCATCGCGAGTAATACACAAAGCATTCTATACTGACTTAGGATGAAGAACTTGTATATAGGATCGATATACTGGAAAGAGATCAGCGTATATAGACTATACATCTTTATAGGAAGAACAGCAGAAGATATCCCAACCCTAATCGATGAACAGGACATGTCCTACACCATCGTGTAGGAAAAGTGAAGCAAAGTAAAGTAAAGTAAAGTATAAGTAAGTACATAAGATACTTTGGCAACCTTGACTTTTAGAGTGATAAGGTATCTTATTACAGGATTTTGATTATCATACACAAGAATCTAAATGTACAAAAAACAAGACAGATGATTGTCTAGTCTGCATGACATTGCACTCTGCCAAGTCATTGGTGATTTCAGTGTTTACATGACTAAAGTTGATCTCCTCACCACCCGCAAATCCTCCAATCATCACAAGCATAATTATAGAGTCTGTTTGAGGCTCGATCATAAAGCTTTAACTTCGTAATAAATATTAAACACACAGAAATCTGAATTCATTGCAATCATGTTATAACCAAATCAGAATTTCAACTGAAAGTTGCCTTCAGCATATCGGTTTTTCGTCAGTTATTTCACATTTTGTTAATTGTTACCATAATTTAGATCTGCTTCGAGAAAGAAGAGATAATGTCTGGTGGCCTGCGAGCATTGCAGATTATTGATAATTAAGACATGACTTGTCCCGTCTTTTACAGCAATATCAACACTTTGTTTATACTGCGAAAAATACGTTCAACTTTGCACCTCTTACTAGTGTCAAACTGGGAGCACCATTACGAGTACAACTTTGCACCTTTCTGGTTTGAAAGGTGCAAAGTTGCACCCGAAAAGGTGCTCCCAGTGTGACACTGGTATAAAATGTGCAAAGTTGAACCTAGAGTGAAGGCGAATCATAAAACAATTAAAATCTAGCCATACACTCCATATGAAAAACGAAACAGAGCACTGCCGTATTACAAAATTGTAATAACACAAGAAAAAAAAAAACGAGGAAGGAACATCGTATTCTGCAGATACAAAATTAGATATCTTTTCAGAGACCAATGTTCCCCACATTAAATGTTTGTAAGTTGAAATTGGGCATACCAGTACACCTCTTGACTAATAGGTGATATTTTGGTAAAATGCTTGGTCAGGGAGTCACTCAACTCACTTGCTACTCCCTACTTTGTGCGGTCATTGTTTATAGATCAGGAAAGTCTTAAGTTAAGCTGAGTGAAACTTTGCCATTAAGAGAAAGGATCATGTCATTGAGAAATATGATGCAGAACACTCGATTAACGTAAAGCAACCGTACTCCATTTTTGACTTTCGTGGAAAATGAGTAGCGGCATAAATGCACTTTGATAGTCTTTTTGTCATGTGGCTCCCCTTATTCTACCTTAAAACAATTCCATGATATCGAACATGATATCGAACAAAGTAAAGTGTCATCTCTCTTTTGCTCAGAGCAGGCAAGAACACAGCAAATGCTCAAAACAGGCATCTACAAAATGCCATGCTTATCATTTTCCTATCTCATTTGTAGATGATAATGTCTCACATCGTGTTTCAGAGAAGAAACTATGAACGATTCAAAATGATTATTTCAATCTCATTCCATCAACAAAAATATAAGCTGTTTTCATTCATATATTTTGCAGCGTTTTGAAATTGCTGACCAATTTGCTGTTTCGCCTGAAAGACAAACAAATATATATATATATATATATATATATATATATATATATATATATGGTTAGGATGTTAGCTAAGTGGCACTTCAGAGATGTGCTGCAGTAGCGTTGACGTAACAAGGTACGGTGAACTGAGAGCCTCCCTGCGCCATGGAGTAAATGACAGAAAATGTCGAAGCCACACCTCCGACCACGCCCACCAGGATTATCTCAGCATGAATGATTTTGTGGTGGAGACCGAGGTTTCTGTAAAGAAAATAATATAACACATATATCAAACAAAGGTACACTGTGATATTAAGTACTTTTTAGATATTGTGAAAATGATCAAAATAGTGATATTATTTGTTCAAAGATTACCACATGCAGGCATATAAGTACTTACTAACAATCACACAGACTCACAGACATTCCTACCTACGCACTCACACACGGACACACGTTCACGCTGCTAATGTTGAGTCGAGTTCATTTAATGTATCGATAAATTCGATTCAATCTCATCGGCCTGAACGTGTGTCCATGCAAGTGCGTAGGTAGGGATGTGTGTGTGTGTGTGTGGGGGGGGGGGGGTGAGCATTATTACTTTTGTAGGGATGGTCATCTTTGTAAGGGTTGTGCTATTGTAATTATTGTTTCCGTGCTCAATAGATAGCTCAATAGTTGTGTGTATGTATGTTGTTGATTTGCGCTTATTATCAACATTGAAATGTATGCCTACCTCTTTTCCCACCTCCCAGATGGGTTCTCGACAGCGTTCAGCCGAAGATAAAATAATGACGGAAAGACGAACGTCAGGAAGGTAACGGTAGATCCGCCCACTAGCGACAAGATGGCGCCAAAATGTGGAATAGTTTCTCCGGTGAAGAGAACAAGGCCTACTACCATTGTACGCAGCACAGCTCTCTTCCAGCTGAAATCTGAGGGAGAATTATCATTAGACTTATTTTGATCTTTACTGATGACAGCTTTCGCCCTAAGCCTGAGGACTAATTGAATCTATCTGTATGAATAGAATATGAGACAATACACCATTCAGACACTGGAACTTGTTTAAGCGATTTTCCTCGTTAATGACGTAAATTAATTTCAAATAGAAATAGTGAAATGATTATCCCGAATGCTTTTCATCGCAGTTCATTTCAACTGTCTGCTTAGCGAAGAGGAGACAGGATAGAATCATGTAAAGACAATTATTTCATTGAATCAAGGTGATTTCCTTCTCTTAATTTGTTCTACAGTGCGCTCCCGTTAAAACGAACACGGTTAGAACGAAATTCCGGCTACAACAAAATAAAAAGTTAGGTTCCAACATTATCAGCTTTATGTTCTTTATTGTTTATTTGTTCGGTGACAACGAAATTTCGATATAACGAAAGAAAACTTTTTGCGGCTCTTTCTTCTGCGGTATAAGAAACATATTTATATACATCACGCTGGTCGTAAGAACTAGCTGCTGGAACATTCGTTTAAAAACATAACCAAATAGGTGCAAAGGAGTAGACTTAACTTGGGCTGGTATAGAATAAACCTCTATCTTCAAATATTGGGATGAATTATAGAGAGAATGTCGACTCACGGAGGGGGATGCCGAGCGCTTCCTCAAGTTCTTGACACAGAGGGTTGATGACGATGACGAAGCCGAGAACGAGATGCAGCATGATCATGGTGATGACGGTCTTCTGAATACCACCGGGTGTGATGACGTCGAGGATGTTGTCGGTGTTTTGGTCGAGGAAGGCGTCTCCGTACACGAAATAACCGGCAGCAGCGATCGGGAAGTACATCAATACGATAACTGCGGGTCGAATCAACATTGACACAAAATGATTAATGGCTTTGAGAATGAGATACGTTTTAGGTTCCAGTTCAACTGAAAGATATATTCAAGTTTGCAACTGATTTACAAATTGCCCTTTATTGATGTAAATAAGCATTGAATTGATCAGTGTTTTAGTAGTAGCCATGACCAAAAAAAAAAAAAAAAAAGAAAAATCATATAGGCGTACCGATACACGGGCAGAATTCGAGCCTACGACTTCCTGATCTCCGAACAGGTGTCTTATCCACTAGACCACGGACCACCGAGGTTTTAATCTTTGCAGTTTGCTGCGGGTTCTACGTAATACTATTATTCAAATTCATGAAATTCTTTTTGTTGCAACTGATTAACAAATTGCCCTGCATCAACGTAAATAAAGCGCTGAATTGATCGGTGTTTTTGTCATGGCTAATACTTCAACACTGATCAATTCGACGGAAGAACTAGACGGAAGAATTTCATAAATATGAATATTCAAGCTTGTTGTGTGATTTATGACATGTAAATGATACCCTCCAATTTTCGTATATTCCAGCATTGTAAGAGCTAAGGAAACAATAACAATTGTTCTACATTTAGATAATTTAAGTGATGATGATGAGCGCAGTATGATATTGATTCAGATCATACTTACACTCCTGTTAGATCTCTGCGCTCATCCAACACTGGCCTTCTTGTAATTCCGAAATTCACAACATCATGGGGCATCCTATTGCCCATACCCTTCCCACCTTATGGAATAGCTTACCTTCAGTCTTTTTTAATGTCTTTTAGGTAATAAAAACGCACTCGTTTAATGTCTCTTTTTTATCATCTATATTTTGTGTAGTTTCTATACTTTTTTTAACCTTCTATCTCTTGCGTCTATAGAGCACTCCACGGAGGGGGTTTGGTGCATCACAAACCATATCAATATTGATGATGATGATGATGATGATGGCGATGATGAAGATGATGATTATCATCATCATCATGCGGAGTAAACACTAAGGTCTGTAATCGTGGAAACATTATTATTTGAGCTTGGTAGTAATTACGTCAACAAGCAACACCACTAATACAACAGAGTGGTATTCTCCGCATTTGACTAATCAAGACTGTATGATATCTACTTACTTCCATACGCTAAGAAGACGCTCTTAGGGAACTGTCTCGGGTCGTTCATGTCGTGTTGGATCGTTGGAAAGGCAGCATGACCGCCGAATGCGAAAATGATGGTGCCGAAAGCTATAAAGAACGAGACGAAAGAGGGCGACGTGTGGCTCGGAGGCTCCTCTGGGATATCCATGAGAATTTGAATGAACATGAGAAGACAGGCAATACTGGTCGCTCCCATGGCACCAATAGCTACTGGCCTAAAAAGGAAAAAGAACGGTGTTGGCGAGACAGATTATATAAATATACATATTGGGTTTCTGCATACAAGTATAGGCCTATGCATGCAATAAGACAAATAAACGTTCTCACAGACACACAAATAATTTTATATATGATACATGAGAAGTTTGTCTCTATATTTCATCTCTAAAGTGGTATAAACCATTTCGAAAATGAATCATATGTCTCTTTCGGAGATGAAGATTGAGATCAGAGCATTGTCAAAGGTCATGTCATTGTTTGTTGTTTCAAACAGAAAGAAAAGAGAGGAAAATTGGACCCTATTGAAAAAAAAATTGCCCGAAGACAATACTGACCATAAAAATCAGACTGTAATAAATCTTAAACAATAAATCTTAAACAAGGTTATAGGCCTACCGCTTTAGCGGACTACTTGTATTCCAATTAGGACTGAGGTACCTCTGTCGATTGCTCTGTGGACAGTTTCATGGATCCCATTTTGTTTATTTCTCTTTATTTGTTTGTTGTTGTTGTTTTCACTCATAAACTAGTTGGTTTTGTTTCTTGGGCTACAGTAGGCAAGTAGGTGTGGGTAGGGGTCGAGGCATCTCACCAGAAGTCCTTAGGCGTTCCCAGCCAGGTGAGGGGGACGAGACAGACAGCGATGATAGGTAACCACACGCAGAAAACCAGCTTGGAGCTGTGGACCAACGTCTGCATGTTGTCAGCAGCCAGCAACAAGAACACGGTGCTTACCCCGAACAGCGTGGCGTTCACACAGAACCGTACCGAGTAACTGCAGAGCACGGCCACAAACATACCAATTCTCGACAAGTTTATGATGAATATATACCCAAACACGACTGGACCCCTTGACCCTATAATGTTTAGTAAAGTTCTTTGATATTTTTGCTTCTTGCCCTTTTTTTTTAAACAAGACTTTCCGGAAATGTTTACATAATCTGTCAACAGTAAATTTTACTGTCCACTCATATTCGCTGTTGTGTGGAGGAGTATTTACAGGTAAATTCAGAATTTCAAGTTACAGATCTGTTTTGCGTGCCTCGATCTACTTTGTCGACTTAGATTTCAAAATGTCATCTAATTTACCCACGAGGAATTGAATGTTCGGGGACAAGTTCCCGTCGGTTGTTTTTACCGGAAATGTCGTATCCCGTAACTGAGCACATGGATACTATCATTGTCGTCATCTGACGTCATGTCTATAATATAGGTTATGAGAAAAACAAGGGCGAAAAGCACACCTTAGATTAATCAATTATTAACTTGGTTGATTCCATTCTCGATGTATTTCTCGTTTATATCTTGCCCCCTAGATTAAACTGGATTTGTGGATTTGAATATCTATGAGGCAGTTGGAACTAAATAATGATTTTACCATGTCGTTTCATATACCTGCCAAGTTTTCCGAAAGCTTCAGATCCAATCGCAGGGTACGGGTACCGGGTGTGTCCCCCGTACTTCTCCGGGAATCTCTCTTTCACTATGGTCCAGCAGCGGCCTAAGATGATACCAGTGTATCCTGACATGAAGGCCCCTACTATTATCAGCGGCAGTCCAAACCATCCTGTGCAAGGTGGTAGAGGAGAACATGAAAATATACATATGAAAATATGATATAATAATGATAATGTCATCATATCATCATATATCATATTCATACAGATATATACACGTGATATAATCATCTGGTAGGCCTATATACATACATCATGATATATATGCACACAAAGTAATAAGCATGTCTAATTGTTACACCATACAGTATACACTAAGTTTATATGCTATACTTACACATTAAAACATGTTAATGATTAGCACATGTACAGTATGTCAGCGGTTTACAAACTGTTTTGAAATATGAAAATTACAATGATTATATGATTTCCAATCAAAAGTATAAGATATTAATTCATATTTAATCGCTTGAATAATGTACTATCAAGTCTTTATGTCGAGATGACAATAAACTGCTTTCTTTCTCCATGCTCTATCTTCTCGAGTATATACGGTATGATGACGATCGAATGAACGGGAAACAGGTATGGAAATGATGCCACACACAAAATTAGTGGTGCAGCACATACAAATTGTATGAATGCTGATTAAAAGTCGAAGAGGAGACACACAGTTGGCCTACCTGCATCAACTATGGCCCTGGGTAGAGCGAGGACACCCGTGCCTGCCATCTCACCCACGATGAAGATACCCGTGGTGAGTACGCCCAACCCTCTAGCTGTCTGAAGAGGAACCAAGTAGACACAACATAGGCCTGTCAGGTACCATCATCATCAGTACAGTTACCAGCAGTCACCATTAAATTGATAGTTATCATCGGTATATTCAGCATTATCATCTGCGTGTCATTATAGGATCATCCTCATTATCATCATCATCATCATCATCATCTTCGTCATCATAATCATCATCGTCGTCGTCGTCGTCGTCGTCATCATCATCAGCATCGTCCCGCTTACTCACATGCACTGTTAATATATCACTTAGTACTGGTGTTATTCCAAGTAAAGTGAAACTTGCCAGAGTTATACCCATACTCAAGAAAGAAGAAACCTCCCTTGTAAGCAATTACTGTCCTAAATCTGTTCTTTCTAGCTTTTCAAAAGTACCTGAAAGAATTGTTTATAACAGACTGTACTTTTTTGATACAAAATAGCTTTTAAATTTATAACTAAATACTTGCGTTATTCCAAGTAAAATGAAACTTGGCAAAGTTATACCCATACATAAGAAAGAAAATGCCTACCTTGTAAGCAATAACCGTCCTATATCTATTCTTTCTGGCTTGTCAAAAGATTTTGAAAGAATTGTATATAACAGATTGTACGGTTTTTGATAAGATATTATGCTCGGAGTATCACGGACCTCAGTAGAACTTGTCATATCATTGACACTGATCATGATATTTTATTAGAAAAGGTGAATGTTTGTGGTATACGAGACCTCTTCTGTGCTTTTAGAACTATTAATTGTGACCGAACACAATATACTGTTTACAATAAACTTCACTCTGATGTATTACAGATCAAAATGTGGGGTTCCTCAAGTTTAATTCTGGGGCCCTTGTTATGTCTTGTATACATTAATGATATCTGTTATTCTTCTCCCATATCATTTTTTTTTTTTTTTTGCCGACGACACCAATGTATTTCTTTTTGACCATATCTTGAGCTTTTCATTGAGACTATGAATGCAGGATTACCCAAAGTCTCCTATTGGTTCAGTAGCAATGAGTTATCATTAAATGTATACAGAAAAGACAAATTTTATACAGTTTAAAAGTCAATAAACAATAAACAGTTGCGTTCATTTTGATATCAGTATTGATTGTATGAAAATTGAACAGAAAGAAAGTATGAAGTTTTTAGGCGTTACTATAGATGACAACCATTCATTATTCTTAATGCTGTATCCTTTTGTAAAATGTCAAATGTTTAATGAATTGGTTAAATAAACTTGAACTTGAACTTGAACTTGAACTTGAACAAGTTGAACTGGAATCTGCATATTGCTGACGTTGTGACTTCTGTATCACGCGGAGTCGGAATATTGTACAAGCTTAGATCATAGATTATACATTCCGCGCTGTACGTTATTTACCATTTATAATTCTATCATACTGCCTTATATTTCTTACCGTAATATACTGTGGGCTTGTCAGAACACTATGAGGCCCCATCCATTTCAAGCTTAATCGCTTACGATGGCGGTCTCCTGCATTCAATTATCTCTGTTATTTACTGAAAAATACTGTATATTTTATTTTATGTTTCTGTGTAAGTATACTGCTCAATGCAATTGCTTATGTGTACCTAGTTGTGTACTGTTATCGTTATTATTTCACTGCACTTGCTATTCTTTGTCTTTGTGGTTTTGAAATAAATTTGTATTCAATTTGTATCTGATTGAATGCGGAAACAAATCAATTCAATTCAACATCAAATCAACACTAAACACAACTCACTGCTTCTCGATCCTTCAGAAAAAAAAAAACTGTCCGTATTTGTACGAATTCGGACTACATGTTTCATGCAAACCCGTTTTTTTTTTTATTGTGCAGCAACATTCATTGACTCCAAAATGCTGTGTTTATGTACAGATTCCATTCCCACGAACTCCCCATCAAACTGTTAATCATGTTCCGCTATTCAGAGCTATCCAACCAGAACCTCTATACAAATGTGCACCTATAGAAAATTCAAGAACTGCCCTTGCCCACGGATCCATACGACATGCTGGTCCTGACATCTGGAATTCTCTTTTGCATGAAATATGACGGTACCGAACAAAGTAAACGTACTTTTATAGAAGACAAGTAAACAATGCCCTTCTTTTCAAATATGTTTTTGCAGTAATACCAGTTGCATGGTTCTTGTCTGCACCCCGTGTTCACACGTTTACTTTACATCACGTACTACAGTAACTAGTCTTTCCATGTTACCAGAATTATCAATTTTTGTATAGGACCTACCTTCAACCACCATGATGTAGAGTATCATTCTTCTTATTCTCCTCTCCTTCTATCATATCTTTATCTATGAATCCATTGAACGTGCATAATACATTTTTGTTTGTGTAATGTTTCTGTACATAATTATGCGTATGTATAGGTCTATAAGTTATATCTACTGGAGATCTCAGTCAAGCTTTTCAAAGCTTATGACGAGCCACACAAAATGTATATGACACATTCCATGTAAAAACTATGTACAATGTGTGTATATACGTACATTGTGAATAAATAACATCAAATCAAACCAAATCCAATCCAATCCAATCAGATCAGATCAGATCAGATCAGAACCAGCAATGTTACTTTTATAGGCCTTTTTTAAAATCGTATCCCCGTGATATGGGTGTGCACGATTATTAGAATTATCTGGTATTTTCGCCATCGTTTTTGTTACTTAAATCTATTTAAAGATTTATCAATCGTAGCATCAGTATGATAATAATGGCGTTTAGGATATCAGATATCATGGCACACGTTGTAACAGCAAGAGAAGTTACATCAGCTGTTGTAATTTTAGCAATCAAGCATTTTGCATTACATTATATACGAACACGTATATATTATAATAATTATCATTATGATAATTATTACTGCTTTTTAGCAGTCCCCTCCACTTCCAGCAATATCGTTTATGCATTTACCACAGTGACGTAACAGTTATTTGTATCTCTGTTGATAATTTACCTATATTTTTCTTACAATGTTATTCTGTTCATCGCATTGTGGTACTGATTTCACGACGTCTGTGTATATGAGCGTTTCCTTGTATTTCTTATTTGTTTGTTGGAAGTGAAATAAATCAACTTGAACTTGAACTATGATTTATAATACGTATCTCATGCGAAACAGATAGATAATTATATAATTTACACTGTAAAAACATCGGTGTTAGATTTAACACCATGGGTGTTTAATCTAACACCGATCAAACTTCAATAGAGGACCACACCCACAGGTGTAGAAAATGCACTGTGATGGTGTTGAAAAGTGTTCACCTGACACTTCGTGGTGTTAATTTGACACTGTACCTGGTGTTATTTTGACACTGTACTGGTGTTAATTAAAAAATGACACCACATGGTGTTGATTTGATATTTGTTGGTGTTAATATCAATGGTTTAACACCCGTCCAGCTTCAATAAGAGACCACACCAGCTGGTGTTACTGTGGTGTAAATTTATTTTCACATTTTTTCAAAAATCTAGTATTTTAATGTAAAATTCTTGATCGTCTTGCTTAGATTAAAAATCAACAAGAAGTGCAGTTACTAAGAAACTCTTCAAAAAACAGTTTTATATTTGGAAATGACACCCGGAGGTGTTAATTTAACACCATAAATGAGCACCGAAAATTTAACACCAGCTCGGTGTTCACTATTTAACACCGGACTTTTTGCAGTGTACAAACACAATCACACTTACGGTGGCAGCTGCGTAGTTGACGTTGACATCCTGGACGAGTTTGACGTCATCGCGGTCCATACTCGACGGAGAAAGACGGGACATTTATTGGACTACATACAGAAGATTAAGAATGGTAGAATCAAATGAGGCCACCAGAAATTATTCGGGTGAATATAATTTTGACACTCATATCACTATAATTACTTTTTGGGTGCAGTACATTTTATTCCGTAATAGCCATGTTGTGATGATGACAGGCATAATCAATAGTAATCACATTATTATCGTTATTGATGTTATTATCATCGTCACCATCATCATTATCAACATCAGTGTTATCATTGTCACAAATATTGTGCTATCATCATATAATGTCATCATCATAAAACAATGATAGTTGTTTTTTTAAATTCCTTTGCGCCTCTCCACCCCCCCCCCCCATCACGTTTCTGTTCACAATCCTTTAAAACGATATTATAACACAAAAACGTTGGGATGAAGTATCTCGCTCGAGAGCTCAAACATCCTAACGGGGCTCGAATCCTTGACCTTTTTATCAATAGTGCAGCTAGTAGTCCACCTGACCACTATGCCTTCTTTTTGTACAATATTGGCATGTCTAATTGCACATGAGAGGTAAACATTAATGTTTCTGCCATTCCTGCACACGGTTCTTGTTGCTATTGTTGGCGTTGTTGCAATGTAGTCCTTCAAAATACTTTTTCAACGTTGACAGATGTTTGAAACACGTACAAGAGAATTTCGCAGCTCACATAGATCAATATTGGCCTCGCAAGTAAATGATATTACAGTTATATGCCTATAATACATGTAATTTTGCTGACAATGAATTGGAAGTCAGTCTGATTGTATGTAAATGTGAGAAAAAGGTAAATTAGACCCTGCTTCAAAGCATGGAAATCAATAAACAAGGATATAAATCTACACCGAAGGCGACAATTTGGCGCTTCTGCTTTTTGTCAATATACCAAGTGGACTATTCAGATACAAGAAAGTCGTACCAAATGAATACCAATCTTTCTTTGTTATTGATACAAGTCAGAAACAAAAATAATAAAATCTCACCTTGTGCAAAAGTCGTAAATTCCTGCCTTCTAATGCAGTGTTCTTCGCCAACGTCGATCACAAAGACAAACAAACAAAGAAACTTCGAATAAGTCCTCAATAGCGCTTTGGTCATTCGAACTCCCAGCAGCCATGTATATGCATAGTACCGCGCTTGAGATTGTACTACAAATAACAACTGGCTCTCCACAAACGAATACTAAGAGCAGCTATGGAAATTATGCCAACTAGAGATGAAATTCCATCACATGTTTATGATTATACGGTTTTCCCCGCGCCTGACTTTGACTTCCTTGTTGGCGAGATATTATTCATATTCTTTTTTTTTTTCAGGTATACCAACGACATACTATGCACCGTAACTGCAGTATATTCGCGCAACTGGTCACACAAGAATCCAAGGAATGAGAGAAATTTATGATAAGAGTGCGTGTCCCGTGATTTGCTCTTCGATTCCAGCAACCATGCAGGCAAAACAATTAACCGGTAGACCCGCCTCCAAGGATCTGCATAGTTGACACTGGTACCATAGGCAGTATCTCATGTTTCATCAAATGAACTCTTTGATACTCATAACTTTTATACGTGTAGGAGCACTCTCAAGATTACTAGGCAAGTGTGGCATAGGAGTGTTAGGCACTGTTGACGCAGTTTCATGACATCTCATTCTTGTTAGAAAGAACGACAATGTATCTCCCTCTGTCCTATATATCTCTTTTGACAATTTGCATTTCATGTCTTCAGTTCGGGTCTGTCGGGTGACTTGTTTTCAATGTTTATTTTGCTGTCAGACTGTTTCACGGCGGTATATTATACACCCAGCGCATTCTTAGATTATTTACTTGCGAACTGTAATCGACCGCCTACGCCCCTTAGCACCAAAAGCTCCAAAGGTTAGCGATAGCAACAAGGTCATGACAAAGAAGAGAGAGAGAAAAGAAAACCGAAACAAACATCGACAGAAAACTTGAAAAGGCAAAAAGACTTCGGACTTTGCAGTGATTTTACTGCAACTGGTTTAGATGTTGATCTGTTTTTTCCTACTCTATCATGTCGTAGGTTTGTGAACTAGTATTTGCACGGGTCTCAGTGTAAAGACAGCGTAATACCGGGTAATACATGATTACAGACTCAACCGGTTTCAACGTCGAATAGTGTAATCATTACCCATGAAAACGACCGATGATTGCCAATTAAAAACTAAAATGTCTTCCCCTATAACCTGAAGCCAACGAGGTATATAAATGCCTTTCAATGGAAAACCGTATGCTTGAAAACCCGTGCGCAGGTGGCACTCTCATGCGAATATTAGAAGTAACTGATCAACGTTAGGATGCGAATTATGTAGGGTGAATGTGCATAGTCCATGCATAAAAACGAGATAATCACTATATATACATGTAAATACTTTCAGAAGAGCCCACCGCTTCCGTTATATCCATGCATGGTGGCCTACTGCGGTTTTAGCTACGGGATGGCATTGGGTGGCCTAAATTTTATTTTGTCCGAGCGTAGCACTTTACGGCTTAGCGATTTGGTTGTTGTGAGTTTTTTTTTAGATTAATTAATTCATTCTTTTATGTACTATCAGAGGAGAGTGCTCTCAATTACTGCATGCAACTGAGCCAGGACGTTGTCAAAAAGTTTGCATTTTACTTCCCGACCTCAAGGTCTTAATTTTGACGTAATCCTGTGGCTAAAACAGAAGAGAAAGTGTACATCCTGTCACGAGAATGGAATCTTTCATTTTCATCGCTCATACTTAAAAAGAGAAAGAAAAAAAAAACAATATCTAAATTCAATTCAATTCAATTCTATTCTATAGGGATTTGATATCAAAGGCATGTTCGTACTGTAGAGACACACATGACGTCACTAAGGGTTGGTAAAGTTGCTTTTTAGCAGTTCACATAGTGGACATTTTCTGTCTTGGATAAGTTTGGAAGGCGGAATGAAGGAATTTATCCAGAGGTAGCGGCGTAATCCTCCTGGTGGGATATGTAATGGCAGCTGTTCAAGCAGAACTATCCGTAGGGTGGGGGAAAAAACCGTTTGTTTCAGAGGGAAGTTTGCTAATGACTGGCTACATTCAAGTTTTAAGTTTTCATGTATAGTGGTTGATTTTAATGAGTTCTTTATCATATCAAATATCCGGTCTCACTTATTTCAAATTTCTTCCAAGCACGCGCGTATAGTTTTAGAACTTCATCACGGAGCAACATTTTCACACTAAATGTATGAACTCTCTATATTATCCAATGAGCTGTTTGCACACATACAAAGCGCATTTAACCGTAACTTTATCGTATCTTTATCATGTGTTAGTCCGAATGTACCGGAATAAGTCCATGAATTAGTAATAGAATTGATGAATGAATAGTCAAACTAAAAGACTGACATATATATATGAAAATTTTAACGAATATACGAATACGTAAATTTGCAAATAAACACATTGACAGATAATGGACGTATTGACTATACCCACAGAAAAATCAGTAAAATAGTTCTAGGATTATAAGGAAAGAACAAAGTTTGTTCCTCTAGCACATATCTTCAACTTGTATTCGCCTGTTCTGTGCCAGATTACCAAAGTCCATTATATTTTGCATGGGACACTTCCAGTTCTTCTGGTCAGCAAATCGTTAAATATCCTTAAATGACCTTTTTTGGTGTCGTGAAGCTTTGTCTGTAAATATATGATTCTTTTTCAGTTATTTTGTTTTGTCTATATTTCTGTTTTTTAGAGCTATAAAGCATGCAATGAACACACACACACACACACACATACAGTATGCATTGCATAGGATTCCCAACGATTTTTATCTGGTTACTAAAAGAAGAACACAGTTTTTCTCACTTTAATCTCTTCATTTTGTTTTTGTCCTTTTCGCATTCTGCAACCTCCAACGAATATTATGCACGCATTTATACATGATAAGCAGACCTCACTGAAGATGAATCGAATGATATGAATGTATGAAATGAATATATATTTTCTCTATTTTGTCCTATACCTCTTTCCCCCCATTTTTAAACAAGTACCTGGAATATGATTAAAACACAAAAGGGATTCCCACACACGACATGGCAACGGGAAACTAGCACTTCCTAAATGATACTGACCATACCACAGTAAGTACAGTTTTATATGCTTTGGGGAAAATTACAAGGTAAAACAAATTAACTTCTTTAATGAAATGAAAACAAATTTTCTTGTGCAAAGATTACTTTCCATTCCATCTTTTCAAAAGCTTCCCCATTGTGGTCAAGCTGAAGCATATATGTACAGTATGATATATATATATATATATATATATATATATATATATATATATATATATATATATATTATATATCATATACACAAGTTTCTGTACACTTATCACAGCTATTCATACAATTACAGAAGCACAAGAAAAAAAAACATAGGAATAAGTAAGATATAACAGCAAAGCATGAGGTACTTAATGTTTCAAAATATGTATTTTTTCTTTTATTCAGACGGATAAACACACTGTCAACACAGGGTCATGGTGATTCTGTCTTATCCCCTGAAATAGGTCTCTTTAGCCATTTTTAATTATAATGATTAAAAGGCATTTCATTCTCTACATTACCATATTGCTGTGTAATGCACTCATGTTCAAAGAGAGAAAAAAAGGATACTCTTATTCAGACACTCAAAATGAAGTAATCAGTATGCTTGGGTCTAATGTTCTCACAAAATAATTCTTAGGGTTCTCATTCTCTGATAATTAATATTTTTGTGCGGGGAGTGGTGGTGAAGGGAGGGATCTATAACCATCCCTTCTCAAGCTCAACTCCAACTCCCCCCCCCCCCCCAACACACATATACACACATCTACTCCTATGTTAAAAAAATGCAAAGTAGCCAGCCCAGTATGAAATAAAGCACCATATCATACATGTTAAAAAACACAAAAAAACACCCCCCCCCCCAAATTAAAAAAAAAAAAAAAATGAATAGAAATAAATACAAATAAAGGAAACTGCAAGGAACTCTTTAGAAAGAGCATTTTCACTTCTTCCAATGCTGGAAAATTTCCCTAGTGCAATCATGGTCTCCCCAGTGGCCCAAGTGTCAACTTTGATGAGATAAACCTCAATTAGCAGGTGAATTCTACACGAACTGCAGCTTTTAACTCTTTCTGTATCAAGGTGTAAACCCACTGTGTGCCACATTATTCTGACACAGTAACGTAGTCATGCTTTCGGCCCAAAGCATTCTGTTTTGCAAATCTATGTAACTTTTATAGATTTTTGTTACCCTGGACATGTAATGAGCAAAGTTGTAGAGAAAATGAAAAGCTTTGCTCTGATGCAAATTGTATGACAAATCTGTGATTGTTTGTCTTTCAAATGACTAGTAGCTACATTATGGTAGAGGCCTGACTTTAACACACAAAAAACAGTGACAGAAACTTAGAATCTACTCACAAATCCAGTAGGGAACACCGCTTGATAGTCAATCACCACATAAAATGCAAGCTACATGTGACAGGAATTGACGGATGTCATAAAATGTCATTTAATTCACGGATGTCATAAACATATCACAGGCCAGGATCAAAAACAATAATCGCGCTAAAAAAGTGTGACAAGGTAGATTTCATGGGTGAATTGCAGAGTGCCTGGATACAGTCACTGCCAAAAGAGCCAACTGTGATATACTATCATATCTACCTATCTATCTATCTATCTTATCTATCTCTCTCTCTCTCTCTCTCTCTCTCTCTCTCTCTCTCTATATATATATATATATATATATATAAACATTATGACCATATCTGGCAGAGGTGATGGCACATTTCAGCGTCCAAATGCATGGCTCTTTAAATATCTCATCTATCTGGGACTAAAAAAAGTGCAGCTGAAGACGCATGATTGTCTGTTGTTTTATATCCAATGTAAAAAATCATTTTAATCATTTGCTGGATCAGAAACCTGAAGAATTCTTACTCTTTATCCAAAAGAGAACGGACTCACACAGATGTCTTACAAGAGACAGACCACACTAGTGAATGGCTAAACAGAGATAGAAACCATTCTTTGGCATCAAATTCAATAATCATGCAGGATGAATGGAATCCAATTTGTCAAAATTTCTGCCATCAAATACCACATATCATTATTACTGTTATTATTATTATTATTATTATTATTATTATTATTATTATTATTATTATTATTATTATCATTATTATTATTATTATTGTTATTATTGATATTATTATTAATGTTATTATTATTATTATCATTATTACTATTATTATCATCATTATTCATTATTAGCACTACTGTAATCATGATTATTCTTATCATTTATTATCAACATCATGATCATGATCATTATCAAAACTACTACTTCTACTAATACTGCTAATAACACTACAATTTCATCTGGCAAGTCATGAATAAGGTCAAAAATTTTACAATTGATAACTGATGAACATACTGACAAAATCTATCAGTTGCTTGGGGAAAACCATGATTTCAGTGTCATGCTGATGGACACATAACACTGGTGCTAAACGGGTATAATAACTGTCTCTAGAAGTCTAATAACTACGTCCTCACTTTCACATCTTTGATTTTGCAAAGTCACCTACATGATTTGACTTTAAGAGTAATCAAAAACTTATTACACAAAAAATATTATTTCAAAATATGACACCATGTATATTGATACCCTCAATTTGCTTTGCTCTTGGTTCCTTTGTTTTGTTTTGTTTTGTTTTGTTTTGTTTTGTTTTGTTTTTTTTGGGGGGGGAGTGGGTAGGTGAAAGTACAATTGTATAATAATAGAGAAGATATATCATGCTAACCCTATGGAGATTTCTGTCCACATGTGTGTGCTCATGATGCAAACTTCCAATGGGCGATCCAAACACCAGTCTTCTGATATGAAGCACAAACTTCAGAGCAGTTTTTACTCATAATAATTGAGAAGAATCAATTAATGACAATGGATGTTTTTAATTTTTTCCCCACAATCTGTCATGTAGGCAGCTCCTTTTGCTGAAACTAGACCCGCTGTGACAATTTGACACAGCGTGATTGCCATTCCTGAGAACTGTTACATTGTAACTACTATAGTGATTGATATCTAGCTTTCAATTCATCAATAGGAAGCAAACAATACAAAAGGACTTCCTCAGAAAACCTAGTAGGCTTTCTCCATCAAATATGTCAAGTGCATTCAAAATTGATTAGAGCATCAAATTAAAACAGAAGAGATTGAAACAAAACACACATACACACAGACATAGACACATACGTACACACTCTCTTTCACACACATAATATGAGTCATATGCACAAATTGGGTCCACACTTTAAAATGTGTTTAATGCACTTTATAATCTAAGACCATTTGATGAATGTGAAGCACTTGTTTCGTAACACTTGTGTTTTCTCAAATCATCAGTCAAAAGTATAACCTATCGAAACTTACCTCACACTTCATAGGCAAAACACATGGAGGGTACTGCCGGGCAAAGGACTTCGTTTTTTCTACATGACAGATACACCACTCATAAACATATATCACAACTTTTTAAATCTCAAAAATTCTTGCAGACTCCACAAAAGGACAACTTTTGCGCAATCTTGCATTTTTACAATTGATACAGAAGTCTTTCCTTGCCTGGAGGTCCACTTTAAATTCACACTTCATGAGAAATGAAGGTGATCAATGCATTTAATGATTGTACATCATTTAAGGAATGTTAATCATCATACCCCACCATAACTTTTAATATTCTTTCTAAAAAAATCATCAGCACAAAAAGCACACGTGGCATAGTCCAGTGTACACTTCTAAAGTACTGGCATTTCACAATACTGAAAGGAAGCGGCTTGCAAATAGGGATCACGGCTTTTCGCCGACAGACAGCCGGCGATTGATGTCGTCGATGACAGGAAGTATATCCCTGACGGAGTCGATGACGTAGTGCGCTCCGCTGTCAATGAGGACCTTGTAGGCGCGCTTCAGACGACTCGCATATTCATTTTGCGGCATCTCTAGGAGCTCTGCCTCAGTTGCCCCCATGTAATTGCCCTGAAAAAAAAAGAGAAGGAAGAAGCATGACATTGAAGCACAGCTGGGTAGATGGCCGTATATTTGTATAGAATTTTATGTTTCCTTGTGTACACCTGACCGTACAGCAATATCAACTTAATGATACATTGGGATATGGGGTAATCAACTTTTACGCTTTCCTTGCATTGTATATCAGACAGGGAGCGATAAAATGCTGACAAATGAAGTCAATATGAACCTGAATCTAGAAAAGTGAGTAACATTTCACAGAACAAGGAAATTATACAGTTTGGTGCTTGTTGGGGAAAAGCTGTAGAAGTGGGAAGAAAGATATTGATTTTCAGAATACCACCCCCAGAGATTAAGCAGACATGTGGCACGTGAGGTCAAGGAATAAAGTTGGCTCTAGTGAATTCCCAAGAGTGCGGTGGTGATAAAGCTTCTTTTTCTTTTTTTTCCCCCTTTTTTTTTTTTGCTGATTGGTGTTACTTAATGATGGGTGTCATGTTGATTGCCACCAACTTCCCCTCAAGGCTGTAATAGTATTCCATCAAAACTGAGTAGCTGATGTTGTTTCAAAGATTATCATTAGTGTTGCTCGTCAAGCATACTGACATTTCTACCCTCTGTATACTTTGGGTATGCACTGCATGCATGATCAAATGCTATGACAATGAGGCTGCATAAAGCGAACAGCTATACAGAAATACAGATGTGCACAGCCAAGTAGCCGAGTGTTTGATAAGGGCTAGCTGGTGATGGTTACCATGCATACTTAACCCGTTGAGGACGAGTCCCAAGCATACTCGGGCAGGGCTCTATGGGAAATGCGCGTTGAAGCAAAATCAGCCCGTCCTCAACGGGTTAAAGAGGAAGTATTGCTAGGAATATACAGAAATATTGTAACCTCATGATACGGCATGCTGTAATAGGGAGATTGGAAGTTCCTCAACAATTTATCTCAAGACTCCTAATCACCAAAAATGAGCATTTCAAACCTTCTGATTGAATCATTCTGATCATTCCCTCCCACACCAGTCTATGTATTGTCTACCAGAGTGAGCTAATATCAACTCATACTGGTCATGGTCACTGATACATGCATATCATATAGATGATGACTGGCGAGGGAGGGAACATACTGAATGTTCCACCCGAAGGGTTTGAAATGCTATTGAGGGAGCCTCCCTCAATAGCATTTCAAACCCTGAGGGTGGAACGTTTGGTACATGTTCCCGACAACAAAAGTCATCATCTGTTATATTATATGGGTTTTAATAGTCAAGTAGGTGAAATACGTCAACATCAACCACCAGCACAACGCACTCGATCGCTCGCTTGCGCCACGTGTTGCAGAGCCAAATTCACTGTGCGTGCGCGGTCCTAGGCCTTCTAGCATTTGTTCCGTGAAAATGTTTTCCCATGGGAGAACATTACAAAGAATGTTCGCCCATGGGCGAACAGAACGAATGTGCCTCCATCACATGACTGTGTTTAGCCAATCATTTACTGGTATTTGACTAACCCATTTGATATAGTGCAATGTTGTATATTTTTCATACAGCTTGAACACAAGGTTGAGCCAGAATAAAAATAACCATGCTGTTGCTGTAATTCCTGTTGTACACTAGGTTGTATGTATGAATTCAATCCATTGCCTTGTCATTGAACCTCTCAAGAATTGTGCTCACTAGCAAACATATTGTATTACTCCAGTCATTCCTACAACTGCAAAAAACAGAGAAAAATTTGCGGCATGAAACTTTTATGAATCATCACTGGCATTCAATGCACTGGGTAAATAAACACTTTTGCGTGTTTTTGTTTACTTTCACAAGTCTCATGCATGCAAAGAATGTCCTGTTTTACAGTCTCAATTTATGTAAAGGGATTGATAGACTCACTGTTTTTGCCACTCCAACAGTCCAGCAGCCACCGGACAAACCCTCCATAATCCCACTCACAGTATCATCCACCTATTGAGAGACAAAAAGACATCAAAGTTAAAAGCTAAAAGTTCAAAATTATTTTCCTTTCCATCAAATAAACAGAGAAATTATATAGAATGTATGAGCAGAACATACTTGTAATAATTGCAAAAATGTGAATTTACAAAATACATGTGAAAATGAGTAACAATTGAAGAAAACATAATTGCTTTTTTTTTCATATATTCATGTACATCATACACTGGCATCAGACTCAAGCTATCATCAAAACTATCCTGGACTCCAAATGACAATCTCAAATTTGTTCAATCGAAATGACAAAAAACTTTAGAGCAGTTCATTAAATCACATTTTATGATTATCATCGAATGGAAAGCGGCGACAAAATGCCTAAAACAAGCAAGTGGCCGGAATGATTTCTGTTTTTAAAAGTCACCATGAAAAGATTTAGTAGTTTGATTTTCTTTCAAAATTGTGTTTGAAAACATCATTTGAAGTCTGGACAAGTGATGCTCTGACAACAAAAATGCTTCCAAATCAAATGTTTGGCAATCATATGTTGTACATATACCGGTTCACACAAAAATGTATAACCAACCAGCAGGGGTTACATAACTACACCAATGTATGAAGTACATCACTTACCCGGCTAGTTTAAAGAATGACTTAATAAATGAATATAATGTTGGAGCTCCAACACCTAAAATTTTTGGGACTGCATTTCCATTATGTTCAACCTACATGGAAATACTTACACATACATATGTTGGTTATAAAATTCTATCTTTGAATAAAGCCCTAAAATATGTGAAACTGCACAATCAAGACTATGCCTCTTACACAGAGCTCTTATCTATACATGTATAAGCTCTGTTTTGACAATTGTATGACTCAAGTCTGTAGAGGGCAGCATACAATCAATAAGCTCATGACACATGACACTTGTGATTCATCAAATTTTAGTTCACCTTTAAACACACTGTAAAACGAGGAATGTTCGCGTGCATTTTATTTTCGCGAATTTCGCGAGCGCCAAGATTCGTGAAATTACAATGCACGGGAAATTTCTTGTCTACACTATATGCATTGGACGCCAGTGGCAATTTGCGAAAATTTCATGCCACGAAAGAGGCCGTCAGCTCCAATTCGCGAAAATTTTGTGCCGCAAATATATCATGTTTTACAGTACTCTGCTCCATCACTTGTTATTGTGCAATCCCAATCATGCTATTTCTAGCAACATGAGCTCCATCAACAATAAATAAGCATAGAATTTGTTCACACATCCTCTTCAAATGTATGCTAATCAGCAATACCTGCTCATCAAATACACTTAATGTGGTTAGAAAAGTTATCCGTTCAGAAAATTTGAATTGTAAAAGATGTTCACATTCTGCCATTTGGAACGATTTTTTTTTCACTCCCTCACAAATCAGATTACAATCAGGTCTTTTGTTGACAGTATGAAAAATTGGGCAAGATGTGTCATGATTACATAACCAAAACAGCTACTTGGACAAGTCAGTCAAAAGATTTACTACAATCTTAATGCTCACATCATCATTTTTATCTTATATCACTCATGTTTTTCAAAGATCTTTCCATTGTCACTTCTCTTGCCTTGACTAGACACGATCGCCTTTGTAGGATAATCTTTTTTCTTTAAACTCTTTCTCGCAGGTTACCTTGACAACTGCCTCCACTGGGTTGATGTTGAGCTCCATCATATTCAGAAAGAGCATGTTCGGAGTGGGCCTCGCCTCCTTGACCTTGTCCGCCGTGGCGCAGAAATCCGGCTCGAACCCCTTCTGCGCCGCCATGGGAACCAGATGTTCCATGATTTGACTTGGGAAGCCAGTTGATGTCCCAATCTTGAGCTGGTACTCATCTCTCAGACGTTGTACTGTGTCGGGAATACCTGACGGACATGACAGATGATGCAATGACAAACTGAACAATTTCCTCATAACTCGGGGATGCCAAACTTGCAAACGGCATTGCAGTATTCTGAGGGCTGAAAATGCATACTTTTGGTGGAAAACAGTATTTTTACCTTTCCTGCAATTAAAGGTACTATTTACCATTGGGAGTGCTCAGTGATTTAAAAAATATTCGAGTTATCACACTTAAAGCATTCGTGTAGGTCAATTGTATCACAAAACATCCTACCATACAAAATTTCACAATGACGCCTGAAATATAAGGAGATATCACTATTTTTCTCAATAAGCCAGAACTGCAGATGGTTTATTCTAGAAACAATTTTATTATAACTATTGTTCACATGTTGTATTTTAACAATATTAACATTGATTATAATGATTAACACTTTTACTTTTACTTACTTTTAACACTTTTTACTGCAAGAAAGCAATTAAGTCTGCATCTTTGCTCACTAATTTTTATGTCTGTACACTTGGTTGTACCATTCACAGCTATCTTACTACCAGGTAGTTCTCAGTTCATCCCCCTATAGACTGTGCTGTACTAAGTGACTTGGGACAGATCCAACCAGAAGTAATAATGCCATAGTCCCACACAGAGGCCATTATTGTGCTACAAAGTGATAAGGGGGATTATGCAATCGTTTATCACTGAAACTTGGCTTTTGTCAGGATAGCTGTAACAATTAGTGAATTAGGCACACTGTGAGTTACAAATACACATGGGTCCATACCTACGCTGTAGTCTCCTCTGGAATTCCTTCTAAAGGTCAAGGCTATATCTACAGACAACATATACCCCCACCATTTCAGAAAATCACATATTAACTTTAAAGGTGCATGGTCCCAGTGTTTTAGTCAAATGCGTACGCGGGCGCACGGTGCAAGTTTCCTATAGAGACCTATGCTATCGACTTCTCTTGGGCGCTTACGCTTTGGCCCACTTTCCCCGAGTCCGAAGAAGTCCGATCCACTGTGTCAGTGGTCCGATCACAGTTCGGCTCATGATTCGGCTCAGGGGGATGACAGCTTTAGCAAGTATCTTTTGTGATGTCATAATAAGAAGCACATATGCACACACCCTGGCATTACTACAGACTGCGTGATGCGCAGAGAAGACAACGAAGGCAACGTTACTTAGCAACACCTACGCGCTTTACTCTTGATGAAAGCTCAATTTCGGCAATCTTCGTATCAATGCTAACTGTCACAAATGTACACACTAGTAGTTATGTACATGTATGATGTACTGTATGCATGGTTGTTTTAATGTGTACAGGTGGACCAGATTAATGGAGAACATTCTATGTGGTATACATATAGTACATACAGGCTGACCAGATCAGTGGAGAATTTTTCTAGGTGGTATACAATGTAGCTATACAGTACATGCATGGAATAGGAAAAATATTATAGCTCACTCAATCTAGAATGATTTCACCCATTTCCAGAATGTTCTGGGAAGTGCTAACATATTTGGCTGAGTGAGGCACTGTCCCTGTAGCCCAATGTGATTGGTAGTTAATTTTGGTAATGATGTTTTGTACATAGTTAGGCAGTGAGTCATCCAGGTTTCCTGGAACTTGGACTGGCTAGTAGGTTGGAGAGAGTTATAGAATGTGCTAGAAGGGGGTGAATGGATAGTATATAAGCCAGAGAAATTCTGCAGTAGGCAGAGTACCCAACACCTCTGCTCTGAGAGTTACGTCACTTCTGGCTCTGAAGCGACTTGTTATAGTCAGTCCTGTGTTACCTGCTGACCTGTTATGTTTGTGGAGATACTTGGCCTGGGAGACATTTTGCCTGTAGAGAATTAATGTGCCTTCATTGGACTCCATGTTTTTATGTCAATGGACATTGCTACGGCAAAGCTGTGACGGGCTGGATTCCTAGCTGGACAATATAAAGTGACTCATCATTCAACGCATCGACTGGACGTGGTCGTTGAATTCTGCACATTTCGCTGGGAACATTATACTGTGGATCTACTGTGGACATCTATGTACCCTGGAATTATAACGCGGACTATTGTAACCTGTGCCTCTGGATTTACGTCGCAGGAATCATTCATCGGTGCATCGCGGATCATTCATTTGTGCATCGAACATCGTATCTGGACACTACCAGGGAATTGTAGCGACTTTGTGATAGTTTGGATGCATGTAAGTGATTCCATTACCGATTTGTAATTGTTTCTATTGATCATTGTTGTACTGATATGACGCCGATTACCAGTCTGTACCCTCAATATCACTGTTAATAAACCGCCTGAACATCAGTTGATTGTTTCTTTTGTGCGATCATTCTCAGAGTGATTTTGGTCGTAACATAACGGTGATCGGTAGTAGCATCAACAGCGCCATCTACACTACCGGGACTATGCCCCTTTAACATCACAATACTAGTCAGTCAGAGAAATATGATACTGACGTTCCACAGAAAATATGTGACTAATGCAATGAAATGCACTGATATTGACTGGCATGATATTGATCATTACAAATGTTCTGGCCAGGGATTTGAATTACCTTTGAGGGACTACCTTCAGACGCTATCAAAAAACTGGACCACATAAATGACTAACATGAGGAATTTCCTGATGGGCAGAGTTGCAACACGCACTAATTAAAGGTGGTACCGTGACCCATTCATAGGCACTGTTATAATGTTAGGTATAACTGTTTGGGTAGCCTATGTGCATGATAGAATATTGCTTAAGGAGAAAATTACAACACTAAATTGCACGAATATAGTTATGACGAGGAATCATGATTCTGATAGTTGATGTCATATCAACTATCAGAAAGTGTCCTTCACGGGGTCTTGAACCTTAGACTACAGACTACCAATTCTGATATCATATACCCTGCAGAGTAAATGGTTACAACGAAATTCCGATTACGACGAAATAAAAATTAAGGCCGCAACATTATTTGATCGATGTCTTTGATTGTTTATTAGTTCGGTTATAACGAAATTTTGATATAACGAAAGAAAACTGCCCGTACGGAGGACTTCGTTTTAACGGGAGTCCACTGTATAGGTAATTTGTGTGTGTGTGTGTGTGTGTGTGTGTGTGTGTGTGTGTGTGTGTGTGTGTGACCCACAATGCAACCCTACCTTTGATCACATCGGCATGCTGGGCCAGAGCTTTGATCTGCTCGGGTACAAACGAACTGTACATCCTGTCGATGTCGGCCGTTGTGGCTGCTTTTCCATGCTTCTCTTTCCACAGACGACTGATGCGATCCATTTCGAGCATTTGGGCAATATGTGCCTGGAGGGGGGGTTGTAAATCAACCAGAAGTCCGCATGTTGCAAGTGATATTATAAAATTCTGATATATATTAAAGGGGAAGGCTAGTAACTGATCAGTGGGAATCAGTGGAAATGCTGGGAGATGATTGTTCCAATCCTTATGGGATTCATTCAAGAGTCCATTGTATATCTATTGTTGTGTGAAAATGATTTGCTTCAGAACGGTCTCATATTCAAGTAATGTGCAGATTAATGCTCCGTCACTGACCAGGGACGCTAACCTGGCAGCATTAAACTGCACATTACTTGAATATGAGACCATTCTGAAGCAAATCATTTTCACACAACATTAGATATACAATGAACTCTTGAATGAATCCCATAAGGATTGGAACAATCATCTCCCAGCATTTCCACTGATTCCCACTGATCAGTTACTAGCCTTCCCCTTTAAGGTACCGTACTGAGGTGGAAGAAGAAGAAGAAGAGGTGGAGGATCGAGGAAGAGGAGGAGGAGGAGGAGGAGGAGGAGGAGGAGGAGGAGGAGGAGGAGGAGGAGGAAGAAGAGAAGGAGGAGGACAGGAGAATGACACTAATATTTTCAATAATTAGGTGATATTTTCTCGGGGTAGCCACTTTAGAGATATTTATCACTCTCCTAAAGAGCCCTGCAATCACTTAGATCATAACCTAGCAAGAAAAAACCCCCACCATTTTCAACTAACTTAATAAGGCACTTTCTCCTAGATATTCACTTACACTTAAGCCCAGTATCATCAAAATGATATATAGTTCCACTTGTCACTCAATTTTTCATCTTCTCTGATTTTTTTTTTTAAAGCAAGATATAATGAAAAGATGACAGGTAGACAGATATTATTTCAGCTAACCCAGCATAAACCTCTTCCAGTGAAACAGATCTCTGCCCATCAGGAGATGGGCACCTCTACTGCCAACTTCCTTCCGTGTAGAACTTACTAGAAGGCTCTAATATTGGAAACTTCCGAGTGAACCATATTTTGCACCAGGCCAATTACAGCAATTAAACATCACTTCTTTATAATTTGGCAAGTGAGAGTTTTGTATCATCACTTCGTAAGTAGGGCCTATTTGAATGTTCTTAGTTTTTGTGCTACTTCACTTCGGTGCATTTCCCCAACACGAGATACTCCATGGTTACAGGATGCGGTCGCCATGGACTCACCCGTTTGTGAGCTCCCATCGGTGCTCTGACCTCCTCATCCAGCACTTGGATGCCCTCTGATTTGAAGACGTTGGTGAATGCCCTGACAGGTGCGAAGACACCACAGTCCACCACCGTTCCGGCCCAGTCAAAAACTATCATCTTGACTCTGCCTCGGTACTGGCAAACCTTGCGGTATTCCATTAGAGGATTGGCCCATACTGCTTTAGAGAAGATGCCATGAGTCAAAAAAACATGTTTATATGAGATATAAATTTGCTGATGCTCAATTTTCACTCACATGATCACAGCTTTGCATATCCAACAATGTTCAATGGGAACTTGGCTCTACTCTTTTTTACGAGTCTGATTTTTTTCTATTCTTGCGGTCGGCTACACGTCACTTCCGGTTGACTGGAGTGAAAACAAACAGCTTGCACGCGCTAAAGTAGCCTGCATAATGCGCATACTGCATGCTGTGCCTGCATGTGCGACGCGTTTTATGTGCAACTCTACGCAGACATGGGGACCGTTTTTCATTACTAGTATTCATTTTGTCATTTATTCATGAGATACATGCATCATGTCTTGCCAGCAATATTCTAAAAATCTGGATCCTGTCGATCGATCGGTCGGATCCCGGTATTTTGCCAAGTTGAAGGCAGCCGGACTGGACCTGTGCCCGTATGAAATCGCGGCAGGACTCTGGATCAACGACCCGAAAATGGCCAGATATGCAGTAGAACCTCATTGAGTAGGCCCTACCCCGATATCTACGTTTACTTAGTACCTCATAGAAACTTCAGGTAGGTCTATAGGCCTAACGTTAGTACTGTAGTAGGCTTAAAGGGGATGGCTAGTAACTGATCAGTGGGAATCAGTGGGAATGCTGAGGGATGATTGTTCCAATCCTTGTGGGATTCATTTAAGAGTACATTATATATCTATTCTTGTGCGAAAATTATTTGCTTCAGAATGGTCTCATATTCAAGTAATGTGCAGTTTAATGCTTTCAGGTAAGCGTCCCTGGTCAGTGACGGGGCATTAATCTGCACATTACTTGAATATGAGACCGTTCTGAAGCAAATAATTTTCACACAACAGTAGATATATAATGTACTCTAAAATGAATCCCACAAGGATTGGAACAATCATCCCTCAGCATTCCCACTGATTCCCACTGATCGGTTACTAGCCATTCCCTTTAAGGTAGTGCCTAATTTAGGGTAGGCCTAGGCCTAGGGCCTAATCCTGCTGCCCGCACAGCTACAGTAGTACAGCTTGCGCTAGCGCTATGCTCGCGGGGCGCCCCGGCAGAAAACACGTACAGCGTTACCCCTCCAGGCTCACGCGACTGTTTGTTTTCACTCCACCGCTATCCATGACCCCGTGACACGCAAAATACCCGGATGTCCGACCATGAGAATAGTCAAAGAGTTTTCTTTTGACTGCCCTTTCTGTAGGTCTGGGGGGCATTTCATGAAGCATTTTGTCTGACAACTTTGTCAGACAAATTTGCTCTCAGCCAATCCGATGCAAGGATTTCAATGGCTTTTAAACTGCAGTTTGTCAGACAAAATATCTGACACAACGCTTCATGAAATGCGCCCCAGGTGTAGCAATACACCACCTCTGATTACAGCTGATGTAGTGATGTAGTTGTAGGACACGCCAGCATGGTTTGGCATAAGCTTTTTTTGATGTAGTAGACTACCAGGTACAAAGAAAAAATAAAATAAGAAGAAAACACAAACCAATCACAAATTGACTAAACTATCAGTATAAATCCCCAATGACGTTACACTCACTCACATAAATATTACCATCTTCAAGAGTTACATTCCTGTTTACACAGTTAACATTTCATATGCTTCATCAATGACAGTAGGAAATCTGTGAATTAATAGATAGATTTTTGTTCAACATTAAGTCCTACAACCGTCGACACTTTTCATTTTGAATGCTTGTTACGAACCCAGCATCGCATAGCACGCATGGGACATTACAGAACGTTTATCCCTCGTACTATTTATATGCAAAGCAGAAGCAGATCAGTTGTACTTGGCGCAGGAATGACGATACGTTACCCTGTCCCGAAATCCCAGATGAAGCCATACTGGTCATCACAGTCAACTGAGCATTACACAGCTCTACTTGAGGTGTAAATTTGTCGTCAAACGCTGGCTGGCTGTTACCAATATGAGTAAATGGAGGCCCAGTTATAACACGCCGAACATAAGCAAGTCACGATGACAACATTCGCCATTCCATGCCCAGACCCACTTATGATACAGCACCAGCTTCCAGGTGTAGACACGGGACACGGGGTACTTTGGCTGGCTGGCGCTGGATGGAAACCCAGTCGTCCACATGTTTTATCTCCAGGGGGCGGGGCGGTGGGTGTCATCTTTGTGCTCGCTGGATGCCAGATGCAAGGTACATTGTATTACGTGCAGCTTCGTATACCAAGAAGTGCTCCGTAAGAAGGGAAGGTGATGGGAATTAGAATAACATACCTCCCATACAGCCAGCCTTTTTTTTTTTTCTGAAAGATTAAAAAAAAATCATGAAATTCAGTAGATATGCACTCTACTTACCCAGTTTATATGTTAGATTTTAATGATTATCAGTGGGGTATTATTTTCTAGTTTGTTGTTTGTTTGTTTGTTTGTTCATTTCTATCTGAGAAAATGGCTGGGAAGCTGGTCTTCCATGGGGTCCAGTTGGATGTGAGGTGGGACCACTTCACCGGGTTTAAACACCCTGTTTGTCCCTGTATTCATTTTTTTTTTAAATTTATTTATTCATATTCAAGAATATTAAACAAAGAGAAATAAAACCGGAGGTTACTATTACAGAGACTCCAACCCCAAGCCAGAGCTACCAAGTCTCACGCATTCTGCGTGAGACTCAAGCATTTAGGGACCGTCTCATGATCTCACGCATGGCACCCAATTTTCTCACGCATCGGGCAAAGTCTGCAGCTTGGGCCTAAAATAATGAGCATAGCTCGAAGGATTAAAATGATAGTTGTAATTGAAGGTATATTTCCCTTTTGTCTTTCAAAATAAGTTTTAAAAAAGTCACTTAAGTATGCACCTGATCGCACCATTAAGAGCTAAAAATTGAAAAAGTTCCCTACCGTGGCGGAGGGGGGAACGGAAAAACCCCTCCCACACCCTCGCTCGCGTGCACCATCGCGCGCCGAGATACCGAGTCATGAAAATCTCACTCATAAACATTTTTTGAACTTGGTATCCCTGCCAAGCACCTTCTGATCTGCGATTCTCCCGCCTGAAACCCCTAGCAAACGGGAGACTCCAACGAGCACAAAGTCCCTTGCGGTCTAGGGTTCTAGATGCTCTCTCGCGCTATTTAAGGCTTATTTTTCGACATACAATGAAATTAAGTAAGAAATCATTTCAAGCGGGAGAAATTAAATCTCAAGCGGGAGAATGGGAGATTCTGCCAAAATGGGCTTTCGGCGGGAGATCTCCCGTCGAAAGCGGGAGAGTTGGAGTCTCCGCTATTAATCCAATGTGACCACTTAAACGTTACTCTCCGTTTGACCGGAATGACAAAAACTAGGGAAATTTACCGGAAACATACTTCACATATTCAGGGTATACCATAGGCCTAAGCCCACAGATCATCAGTACAACATGATTATCAAAGAAGTTTGATGGAAATCGGATAATCCACTCAAAAGTTATGAGTATTTCAAGTGTTGCTTAAATACATAAGTGTCTCACGTCACTAGATGAGCAGGCTACCATTGTATACAACGGTTTGTGATGCCATGATAAACGCGGATGAAATAAGAATGAAGAACATTAAGGTTTAAGTATTTGAAAGAATTTTTCTACTACTAACTTTAAATCGCTATGAAACTTTTTTTTTTCAAATTTAGGGCTATTAGCCACACTGTTATTACTGAAGAGAAATCCAAACATACAAACATTTTTTTTTTTATATAATGAAAAGTACACATTCACTAGTTACAGACAAAGCACTACATTGTAATGTCATATAGTGCCATTCCCTTCCTTCTGGTGCAGTGCAAGTCAAGAGCTCTTTTCATCCAAGAAAAATAAATATAAATGTGTCACCTTCTTTACATTTCTTGTTGCGCTACTTTGACATCACAGCAAAGTTGCTATAGCCTCCTTAACCAGCCGTGATGGCACATAAATTTGACCAAAAAACAAACAAACAAACAAAAACACATACACAAACTATTAACACAACACACAAAATCAAATTATGTGTCGATTTCAGTGGCGGATGGGGGGGGGGGGGGGCGCACCGGGCGCGCACCCCCTCTTTATTTTTTGTCCAAAAAAAAAAATAAAATGGGGGGGGGGGGCATGCGCCCCCTTTAATTTTGTAAAGGCGCCACCCCTTTACGGAATTCCTGGATCCGCCCTAGCTGGATTCTATCATACGACATAATCATAGTGACAAGGCTCTATTCCGAGCTGCAAATAATAAACCTTCAGTCCCGAAGCTGTTTTCAGACCACAGTTCCTTTTACAAAAGATTTGTGTGACATACAATTTGTGTCAAATATTTTGACCTTGCTTCTGTGTATTGAAATTTGAACCTGTATATTTTTTTAATTTTTTTTTTACACTCTGAAATTTGTCAGAGGGAATACATACATGTGTTTCCACTGTTGATAAAGTTCCATAAATTGTAATCTTTAAATAGGGCTGAGTGTTAAATTCACATCTTTATGAATAATTATTCATATCTGGATATCTTGTAAGTCATTGCCATTATTTCACCCTCTTTACTCTTGTCCCTGTAACTGTGTGTCCAAGTCCAAGTTATTTTTTTTCTTCCCAATATTCAATCCCTTATTCTGTTTAGATACATTTTTTTCTTTTAACATCCGTAAGTGTGCTTTCTTCCCCCCCCCCACAATTATCATTTCATTTTCGCATATTGTATGTATATATTGTACATAGTTTTCAGCCTGAATTTTCCAGTTTTGTGTATCTGGTGGTTTTTTGTTTTTTGTTTTGTATCTGTAAATAGGAGTTTCTGCAATTTACAAGCTTTGCTTCTCAGCAGGACTCCCATCTTTTCCACCTCATGTATATGTTAACTCTTTTTAGCTATCTGTCATATTTGTGTAATCATTGATTTCTTGTCTTCACCCAATATTACAATTTCTGTAATAAATTTGTTTTCTTGGTGGAATTGAACAAATGAAATTGAATTGAAATTGAAATTAAAGTCGATATCTGCATCATGGTGTTCTTTTATTTTTGGGTATATACTGACCATGCATGCATTGCCTCCCCCCCCCCCCTCCTGAGTGGTTCAAAGGTGCAACCGACCTTTTTTTTTTTGACTTTTTGGTTTTGTTTTGGTTTTTTATTCGTTCTGTTTGTTTGCTTTAATTTTTTTTAACTCGTTTGGCATAGTTCGAGGTCGTCTCCTCATCCTGAGGTTCTTCCATAAAGCTAGGTCTGATGGAATAAGCCTTTGAATATGTCAAGCTCTCTTCCGAATTTTGTCACATCTTAATTCTATAAATTGCGAAAAGTGTCTATACTTTCATGACGTTTCACTCAGTGAAGGAGCCAGGATCATGAGGGATTTCTTTGTTCTCCTGAGGTTGTATGAAGATGATGATAATGACAACCTTTTTATCTATCATTATTATCGGCACCACCGTTATTAGCATTATAATTCAAATAACAATGTCGTCGGGAACACGGTTACATAATATACTGTCATGACTATTGTCATCTTTCGCCAAAATAAAATTCATCTCATTTTTTTTCCTTCATCGTCATCGTTATCAGACACACATGTCAGGCCCTATACCTTGGTCTTCGGGGTCAAGTTCGTTGAAATTTTTTGTCTGCGTGTTTGTATTTTGCATTTTAAAGGAAACCAAAACCCAAATGGCAATGTGGATTGAGTGAAAGCAGCAACAGTTAGTATTGAACATAATAATCATCAGAGAAAGTTTCAGGAAAATCCGACAATCGGTGCAAAAGTTATGAATTTTTAAAGTTTGGTGTTGGAACGACTGGATCAGGAGACTACTAGAGTTCATGGTGTCATGTGTGGACAACTAAAATAAAGTAAATATAAAGAGAATTTCACAAAAATACATTTTTCATGAAAATTACACATTCTGTCAACTTGATACTGACATAAAAGGGTGGTAATAATTCCCCCTGCTTTCTGAAGGCGGTTAGGCCTAGTCAAGTGCTCTTTCATTACGCTAAAGAAAATGAAACAATACATGTTGAATTTTCTTTATATTTTCTTTTATTGTTGTCCACACATGACGTCATGAACTCTATAGTATATAGTCTCCTGATCCAGTGGTTCCAACACCAAACCTTTAAAAATTCATAACTTTTGCATCGATTGTCCAATTTTCCTCAAACTTTCACTGATGTGTTTTACTATGTTGCTGCTTTCACTCACATTGCTCTTTGGGTTTGCTCGACACTTTGATACTCCCTTTCTGCTTTAACTGGATCATTTTCTTCATTCTCCCTCATCATAAATTTTACCCTTTATGATTCTAAAACCTAAATTAAAGTTATTAATAAGGCCACAAAAACTACCACTGCAATACTGTTTCATCCTTTAATAAGGCCGCAAAAACTATCACTGCAATACTGTTTCATCCTGAGTGCAACAGCTACACTGTAAAAACATCGGTGTTAAATTTAACACCACGGGTGTTAAATCTAACACCGATCAAACTTCAATAAAGGACCACACCCACAGGTGTTAAAAATGCACTGTGATGGTGTTGAAAAGTGTTCACCTGACACTTCGTGGTGTTAATTTGACACTGTACCTGGTGTTATTTTGACACTGTACTGGTGTTAATTTAAAAATGACACCACATGGCGTTGATTTGATATTTGTTGGTGTTAATACCAATGGTTTAACACCCGTCCAGCTTCAATAAGAGACCACACCAGCTGGTGTTACTTTGGTGTAAATTCATTTTCACATTTTTTCAAAAATCTAGTATTTTAATGTAAAATTCTTGATCGTCTTGTTTAAATCAAAAATCAACAAGAAGTGCAGTTACTAAGAAACTCTTCAAAAAGCAGTTAAAAATGTGGAAATGACACCCGTAGGTGTTAATTTAACACCATAAATGAGCACCGAAAATTTAACACCAGCTCGGTGTTCACTATTTAACACCGGACTTTTTGCAGTGTAGGTCTATAGGCCCCAGGATAATTATGCGCAATGAATTGTATTGATGATTTTTTTGTTTGAAATATGTGTCCAAATGATCCTTTTTGTCGTGTGAATTACACTTGTCTCACGTGTTCCAAAGTGCTTTGGTATAATTGGAGAGATATCACATTCAATTTATCGTCAATACTTTATAAATGACTGACTACTGACTGCAAAACTAAATGAAAGAATGAATGACTGAATGAATGAATGCATGAATGGATAAATAAATAAATGAATATATAAATATGAATATATATATACATATATTATACATACATAGAAGATTAAACAATTGAATGAAAGTAAAAAGCTAGATAAATAGATGATATATTTATGACAGAGAGCAAATTTATAACGCGCTCCATTTCTCCACCACTGATAAGGTTGCAACTTTGACACAAAAGTTGGCCAACTCCCTCATGAATAATATCTTTTATTTTAGTACCAAGATAAAACTCACTCCCTATTCTCATGGCCAGTGATTATCTTGAAAAAAATGTTATCTGCTATCGGATGCCTGAATGCAAGTGCTTTTGCTGCGATCGCTTGTATTATAATTTATTATTAATGCCATGCCTCGTTACCAAACCAATGCTTTGTTTCAATACTGCCCATCTCAGCATTCGCTCAAAGCTTCGTTAAAGGAAAAATACATAATAAACCCCTCTCAACCATGTTGTTATCTGCCTAGTCGTGTCACGTGAGATAATACGGCTATGTATATTCTTTACATATTCTAAACTTTACACTTATATACTATATAGACCTATATGAATGTATACAATTACCTACATTATACAGAGATTAGATCGAGAAATATCAAGTGTGTAAAACTCAACAATCACACTATTCAGCCCAGACGGACTGGGCTGGGAAATGAAACGAAACAAATGTCATAATTGTAGTTTCCAAGGGAAACAATAATGATCAGCATTATCTCCGGCATCATCTATGTAAAGCACGAGAGAGGGGTCTCTCTCGTTGATTGTTTGTTTGAAGTGTTGTGTTCGTTGCATTGGGGGTACAAAATGGTGAGTCTGTCTCAACCACAGAACTCAGAGTTCTGTGGTCTCGACCGAAGACTCTCCGAAACCTCTCGAGAGGAAAAAGTAGTTTGACCCCGGAAGCGGAATTCAAGGGTTATCTGCTCGACATTATTTACCTGATCTTCACGTTGACATGTTTTGGTGGAAAATCACACTCTTTATTCCTCTCCCGGTTCGAAATTGATTGAGCAAGCACCATTTCAGAAGATACTTCTGAAAGAATGGTACCGATAGATAGCAGTCAGCTTGTTCCAACTGACGTAAGTTGTGAAAATCTGCCATTATTTTGTGTCGGGATTTTAAGATTTATTTCGGTGATTGCGTGTTGCAATCGAGCGAGGACTTCAGATAGGCAAAAGCTAAAGGCTGACTCACGCTTCGCTGTGTGACGGGGGTGGCGATGGTAGTGTGCATGCTGCACTGATGCGATGACTGGTGGATTTGCCGTGCAATGCAATGTGACTATAAACTTGATCGTAGCTGTATTGCACAATTAGAAACTACGGGCTGGACCTTGGACAATTTGGGCATACGGGCGGATGAAAAAGTTAATGTTTATCTATCTTTAGCGATCTTATCCCCTCCTCACCAAATGCAGTAGACTCAACACTGAGTCCCTCAGATCAGCTGAGATGATGCAGACTAGATTCTATTTCAACCAGGAATAGGTCTAGAATTAGAAATCTAACATGTTGGAAGTAGACTCTATCTAGACATCTATATATAGACACCAACGTTAGAACTTTCTTTACTCGTTACTAGACTGTAACGTTAAGTATGTTGTACATCGCAGCAACAATACAGTGGCAGTGTGTTGGTGGATGATCTAGATCAGAGATGTGTAATGGTGTGACCGACAATATTAAAGTGAATGTTACTTAACCCCAGATTTTGTGATTTTAATTTGTTTTTCAGTCTTTGTCGTGTGATCACCATGCAAGGCTTGCAATACATTAGCCCGACCAGACGCTGTGCGAAGCACGGCGTCAGACAGTCTCGACAGACAGTCTCGTCAGACAGTCGGAGCCTCGCCATCAAAGTGGGGAATCACAACGCTACAACAAACCTTATATCCATTTATACATTACTTATAGACATTTGTATGTTACGTAAAGTGCATGCTTATATCACAGAAGGTACTTAAGTCCACAGAGAGTCCTCACAATAATTCCATTGAACACAAAAAAATGGCACTTTCTAGCGCAATTCCTGACCGTCGGGGTTCATTGTTGCAGAATTCAAAATGGCGCGTTGATTACTCAGCAAACTATGCGTGTGCGTGCGTGGCTGGAAGTGCAGCGATCTATTGCGTGCGTGCGCTCTTTGGTAGTAGCACGGTTGACAGCGTGACCTTTAAAAGTGCATTCAGATCGCATGAACTGCCGATTATCAGATGTACCGTTCGCACATGCTGCATAAATCTTCATTGTCGGTAAGTTGTGAAATGTGTATGTCGATATAGATAACATGTAATGTCATTAATGACGATTACATTTAATGAGTTTGAGGTGACAAAAATGATGTTAAGTATCAAAACTCAAAAGCGATCGCAATGCGATCGCTGAGCTCTCTTTGTGTTGTGGGTCGTGACGGTACAGCCCTGTCGCTATTTATACAGCGACTGGGCTGTGTATAGTTAGCAATACATTAACTGAGACCAGCCTGAGCGAGAAGTGTTCGGGTTGTGCGTCGTAGGATTTGGGATCTGGTCCGGGGTAGTAGATCTATCGTATCTAAATTTCAACTTAGATACTAAAAAATGTGTCAATTTAAATACATAGAATCTACTTGTGTAGTCCAATTATTGACAACAGGATAAAGGGAACATTTGGTTCTGTTAATAGATCTAGAAAATCTTGTCCATTTCTGTCCAAACCGATTACCTTAGTTTAAATGATTCGGTCAGGAGGGATCTGCGAGAACGACAACTGCTCTGTTGGACGGATTTGAAACCTCTGCACTTGCGCTAGTTGGTGGCAGTGTAGCCTTTTGACCAGGCACTCTTGCTGCGCGACATCATGTGGCACCCGATCGCTCTCTGCTGGTGTGGGCGCACTTCACTCGAACCATTTCGCTTGCCACTTCACAACGCACAGCGAAAGGGTCTTGTTCAAAGGCTAAAAACATGGCTCTCATGCATATTCATATCACCAATGTGCAAAGTGCCATGCAAAGGTCGCATCGAAAGTCAAAGAATGAACAGGAGGTATGGAGATGAACTCGTAGAAAAATGTCTTTTCAAGACCACATGGGATCAGTGTGGAAATGGAACAAGTGAACGTACGGTATGAAGAAACATAGCCTTCTAGCATGTATATTATAAAAGTAAGCCTTTTGCCGGTGAAATACGTAACTTATAGAGGCGCGAAAATTTGTGTTTCTATTTCACTGTACAGAGATAGCACTCTTTTGACTCGGGGCACTCGTCGTACATTGTACAGTATAACTGTGTGAAGGAGTGCCTGGGGATTAGCAATACATATTACTCAGTGCTGCTGAATGGCCAAATGTCAATTAAACTCTCAGCTTTTTTTGGCTACCCCAATTCTTGAAAATGGACTTGATTCCCGTGTGATTTAGGAAAGTTGTGCCGATTCTGCATTTTTAACAGCAAAATTTGGGATTTTTGATCGAATTTTGGAGGTGACTAAGGGACTTTCCTGTTGTGAACGACAGTGGTAGTGGCAGTATGTGATATGATTTGCGTGTGCTGTGACAATAAAATTTGCTTTCTTGTGATTTGTGATAAGTAACCATATTCTGGTAGGTGACCGAATACTGGTAGGCTTACCCTACTTTTTTTTTCCATGCGTATCAATGTCCAATCACAGCAAGGCCTTTTTTTTTTAAAGGTGAAACATAGTTTTGTAATGCCTGCAGAAGCTATCAATTTTTGCTCTAAAAATAGAATGGACACATGCATTTTAAGAAAGTTGTGATATATGATGTGATAACATAATTTCTGTTGAGGAATGACAAAAATGAGAAGTATTTTAGCCCAAAAAATATGTCGACACTATTGCAATCTGAGAACATTTCTAAGTATGGTTGCCTTGTAATACTTGATTATCAAATTATTAGTAATCGACAAATCGGGCCATAACAGTAACCATAGATCTTCCGCGGCTTAGAGTGTATCGCATGCAGCTTGCTGGGGAATATGATTTGCTAGGGCACGATTGCTAGGACATGATTGACAACTTTCTACGTATACTGGAGCCAATACTGAATGTGGAGGGCTCTTCAGGAATAAAAGTCAGGTGCACTGACTTTTATTCCTTTATTCTTTTAATCTCCGAATACTGAATATTTGCTCATTATCCTGGCAAATCAGGAAAAAAAAAAATGAAGATGATATAACCATTGAATACTTGATATAGAATCTACAATGTTTATAGGGCAAGTCCAAGATAACACGCGCGTTACGTATGGGACATTCAGAGACTTTTATGACCTGAAAAATAGTGTTAATGGCTTTTGATCATATCAAACTTTATCATGGTGATTGATATCTAGGAGTAGTATAATCATGCAAAAAATGGAGAAAAATGACCTTCACAATTATATTCTAGAAGAGAAAATATGTGCCGTTACGTATGGGACCAGAAAAATTTTGTTTTTTTGAACATTTTTTTCAACCTCAAAACTCTCTGAAAGTATTTCATTCTACAACTTGTAACTCACTGTGATGAAAGTCACAACACTCAAGATTATCATAGGTAAGTTTCGTGTCATTAGGTAAAAAGCTCTAATTACAGGTTCTAATTAAAGACAGACATGACGTGTTACGTATGGGACAGTTACGTATGGGACAGTTTGTCCCCCATTCATTTAGTGTGTGAAGAACCATGTTTATGGGTATTTTGCATAATTATCGAAGTAAAATCAGTTGAAACTACTCAAATACTGATCCAGATTGTCAAGGAAACAATATTCCCCAAATATTCACCATCCTAATCATATTCAATCATATTTTTATATTTTTATGACCAACCTGAGTATGCATGCCCTTTGTCCCCCATTCGTTTAGTGTGTGGAGAGACACTTACAATGTATGGGTATTTTGCAAAATAATTTTGCAAAATACCCATAAACAAATTTTTGCATAATTATTGAAATGGAATCAGTTGAAACTACTCAAATACTGATCCAGATTGACGAGGGAACAATGTTCCCCAAATATTTACCATCATAATCATATTTAATCATATTCTATATTTTCATGACCAACCTGAGTATGGGGTATGCCCTATTTTTATCAGGATAGTTACTACTGAAAAATTGAATAGTTTAAAGTGTGTACTTCCATTGATGAAGGGCAGTTTGCCATTTCATTTCAATAAAAAACAACTTGACACAAGAAATATTAATTTTTATAAATAAGCAATACCTGCTGCGTGGAACCCCAGTGATCGAGTAGATATATGATGTCTGTCTAGCAGTCAGGTCATTGATTCGAGTCACACCTCAGTATGTATACCCATGAATTTTGTCGTGGCTGTTATTGAAACCTGAATAAGGACAATTTGTGTATCACTTGCAATAAAAAAAAAAAAATCGTTTTACTTTATATTCTTTTTAAATATTTATATCACAACCATTTCAAATTGGATCTCCATCACTAAACTTTGAATTCCTCTAGTCTTAGGATTGTATGCTCTTTAGTAATTCATATAATTGGTTTCCAATCATCTCATTAAATGTTGAAAACTGAATCCCCATTTCTACAAAAAAACTATACCATCCCTTTAATGCTGTTTTTTCATTGTGTATTTTGCCATTTTCCCCTCCCCCTTTCTGAAAATTGTTCAGTCAAGTACATGTATTGTTTAAAGTGTCTATAACTCAAAAAGTAGCGACAATGTTGGGATGCTTTCTTCAGGATGATTGACCATTTGTGTACTGAGAGACCTTCCCAGCTAGCTACATGCATTCACATGCATTATGTATGAGGATGTCCCATACGTAACGCATTTGTCCCATACGTAACATTGTTTCAATGCCTTATAAAAAATATTCCTTTTACTGTTTTTTCTTTTTTCTATGGTATTTAATTTCTCTAAACAATAAATTAGAACTTTCCAAAAGGGCATTAATATAACCTTAGCAATTTCAGAAAAAACCTAAAAAAATGACCTCAATTTGTTACGTATGGGACATCTCATGATAGGACACGAGCTAATTTGCATAATCATTTGCATAATCCCTAAATTTTCATACCAAGTTAAACTATTTGATGAACTTCTTATGTCCACATATTAATCAAATATCATTTGCTTTCCTTTGAATTAATATGAATTTTTATAAATGTCCCATACGTAACGCTGTGTTTCACATTTATGCAAATGAAGCCCTTGAAATTTGCATAAATTTACATAATATAATTTTTTCCTCCATGGAAATCAAAACTTCAACTCATAAGCTTCAAAATGATACCAAACATGTCAATATTGAGCAAAGATGAAATTTTGCCTTCTGAGGGGACCTTATCTTGGACTTGCCCTATAATGTACAACAGGGCTGTACACAAACCCATTTTTCCTACTGGTCCGACCTGTCTATCTGCCATTGTGCAATGTTGTGTACAGGTTGTAACTTGTGATCAGGAATATGAGCTTGAATAGACCAATGGAAAAGATGTGACATGCTCTATCGAAATGTGTCAAAAGTCAGGAAAAATGAAATTTTAGATACGGGATCTTTTCCTTATAATTCCCTGTATTGTCAACAATGCTCCCTGCTCTCAGTGAGTTGAATGCCAGTTAATCGCCCTCTTTCGCAAAGCAAGAAAAATCATACACAGAGTGGGTGACAAAGCTAAAGGCCTGATATGGAAAATCAGATCTGAGAACAACGAGGGCATTCACATGTTGAATTCAGTGAACCCTGGCATTCTGTAAAGCACAAACTTTTCACCAATTTTGAAGAAAACATACATAGTAACAAGCAAGTACCCACTTGATAGATTTGAGAATAACATTTTATGTGTGTGTATGTACAGTATATATGTGTGTGTTTGTGTGTATATATGTGGGGGGGGGTGTCTGCCTGTATGTGTATGAAGAGTAATTAAGAGTACATTAATACAAAGTGAGCATGGATGCCATAGCATTGTGCTAATTACATGTACAATGTGTAGCAGGTAGTATTAGTGTAGATTAAATGTGGTGAAAGTCACTTGACTTCCAAGGTTATCAACAAGTGATTGTAAACAATTTTTAAAGGTTTTTGTTTATCTTCTTGTATGAGAAATATTTAAGTTTACCAAAATCCTATGACTTCGCAAAACTGTCACCAAATTTTTATGGTTAAAAGCAGATCATAGACAGGGGAGAACAAAAGTTACAGAACACTGACCACAACTTCATCTATATGTTGTACATATGGATTGAGTGAATGCGGCAAGTAGAGCACATCAGTGAAAGTTTTAGGGAAATTGGGCATTCGTTCAAAAGTTATGAAGTTTTTATTCTTCTGTGCAGTCACTGCTTGATGACAAGACTACTACAGTTCATGATGTCACATGCGTAGAACAATAAAGTAAAAAAGAATTCCCCTAAATTGAGTTTTTTGAAAAAAGTACACATTCCCTCGACTTATTACTGATGTACATGTATGTTAAAGGTAGAACAAAATAACAAGAAGAAAGAATTATTTTGCCATTGTAAGTTGTCCATGTGAATTACAAAGTAAGTTACTCTAGAGGAAACCTACAGTCAGAAAAAATTGTGAACATGTGAAATTCATCCTCCAGGAGTGAGCACACAAGCAAATTGATTACCAAGTGCGTAAATATTTTAGCAGTAGACTGCTTACTTCTAGTCTGGAGAGAGAAAGAAATTAAAGGTGCAGTGTGTTTATGTCTCTCTTTGTCTCCAGGCAACCTGCACTGCCGACCTTCCCAAGATCCTCTGCATCATCCAAGACGTTACCAACCCGCAATGGCAGACCTGCAAGTTCACGGTCAACCTGCCAATGTCCACTACTGTGGCCGAGCTGTGCGAGGAGGTGGCGAGGCAGGCTAACTACGAGCCGGACACCTTCGAGTTGCTCTGGCAGAGGGGAGGAAAAGACGGCGGTGACGATGTAAGCTGTGTTGTCAACCTTGACAGATTATATTACTCAGAGTTTCTGATTTAGGGAAGTAGATGAGGTAGGATGAGGATGTAGCAAGGGTGGCGCCATTTTTTTTGGCCCTTTACATGCCTCGCCAAACAGACTAGTAGAAAAATGGCATAGGGTTGCAAAATGTGTCTCGTATTTCAGCACTCAACAGGTTTAGCTTGGAATTTACTAGCTGTGCATGCTATGCTTTTCACATTTTCCTGACATAGCAACAACACACATATCTTTTGGTTAATGCCACATGTTGCCTGCTGACATGATACTGTTGTCGCAGTTTTCTTCATATTTGCTAGACTTGTTGCGTGAATGAATTTTTTGTCGCGATGTAGACTAGTTACCTTTGCTGTAGTAACCATTTGAGGACTGGCTGATATTGCTGCAACATGCATTTCCCATATACACTTGCCCAAGTATACTCGGGACTCGTCTTCAACGGATTAAGTAACTGCAATAACTCTAAACCTCTATGGCAGTGGTTAGCTGTGCTTGAGCAATTCGTGTGACTGCGTATGAAATTGAAAACACATGATATTCATCTTACCCACCATAATGCAAAAAATTAATTGTGCAAAAATGTCCACTTTTACAGTATATTCATGTGCAAGTGGCAGTTATACACAGTGAGAGATTTAAAAGCTTCATTTTGCGACAGATTTAGTCATATGGCTTGAAGATGCCATATGACATGTTATGCTGCATAAGACATCAGGCAGTTGATCTGGCCTGGTTTGACTATATATATGCAAATTGTTGCCTATAGGTGTACCATGGAGATCCACCATGTGCTGGTATTTTCTGTCTTGTTACTCTAGGGAAGTTAAAGCAATTGTTATATACCACATGAAAATTGCACGGTGTTCTATGCTGTTTTACACTAAGTTTTTAAACGACTTTGCTGCCAGCTGGCGCACTTGAACATTGCAGATTGTATGCATGCGTCATCAAAAAGCCATGCACATCTGCAACATTTGGTGTGTTTACTTCAGTGGTGTTGTGAGACCAGTGGAATGTTAAAAAAAACTTCAATATTTTTGTTCAGAAGATCGATTTCATTAGTACAGCATTCTGAATATACTTAAACTCAAAATAAGCAAAGACAGAAACATGAGTTAAGATATGAAAGACTTGTTCTGCCTCAAATTAATTGATTATCTACCAGTAGTGGTGTAACTGCCAAACTTATCACATCATGCACTGATAATGACGGTGTAAGGCTGCGTTCACATAGAAGTATTCGGTATTCGGTATTCGCTATTCGCTATTCGCTATTCGCTATTCGCTATTCGGGCACCGAGTACACCATCGCCCGCACCGTCAACTCACCATCCCATGCAGTGAGGATTTCTTCCTCCTACATCCCAGCAAATCTTATTAACAATTTCTAAACTGCATCAAAATGTCAGTCTACATGCTTATTTTTGCTAAAGGGCAAATCCAGACCAAAAGTGTCATTATTTCATAAACGAGAGACGGTATACGCTGCAAGAAAATCGAACAAGCTCGATTCCCACTTTGCTATACTTTTCGCAGCTATTCGGTACTTTCGAATAGTGCCCTCCTATGTGAACTGGTGTGAGGAAATCCTATCGTTCGATTCAAGCTATTTGCGTGCCCTCGAAAAACGAGCCCGAATACCCGAATAGTATACTTCTATATGAACGCAGCCTAATGTCTGCAATGTGTATTCTATCAACTTTAAAAAAAAATCAGCAACACATACTGATAATCATCATGGACCTTTTTTTTTCGTAACTTCCTTGATTACCGAAGCATCATTTTGCTTGTTTTATTTTGTTTCCTGTTTCAGTATTCAGTTTTAGAATTTGTCTGTGTGTGTGTGTGTGTGTGTGTGTGTGTGGTTGTGTGTGTTGTGTTGTGTTTGTTTAGGTTGTCATGATAATTTGTTTTGTTTTGTTTTGTTTTGTTTTTGTTACGAATGGAGTTCAGCATCATTCATGAGGTTTATTGCTGTGGTGGGAAACTTTTACCAGTTGAAAAGACCTTTGGAAATGAAACTACATGCATACACACAACACAAGCACACACACGCACACACACACACACACACACACACACTCATGCACAGAGCACACAACATACATCTAAGCCTTTGTCCCTTATTAGGTCAACAGGAGGTGGTGACATAATTCTGTTTGACAAGGGAGGCTCCGAACAAAACAGCTAATAGCACCCTTTGATTATACTACTAAGTTTCATTAATTAAAGGTTATCATAGAAACACTAATCGCTAATCAAATTATGATTCTAGTGGCCAGTATTTAGTGATTCACTTCCATAGTATTTCCAATAGTTGTCGGTCCCTTCAAATAGACACAAAAGGTAATGGTGTGATTTCCAAAGCCAAGACAGTTGTCCAAAGAAATATAATGCCTTTGACCTTTTTTATTAAAGACAGTCTTAGGCATTGAAGGATTAATTGGGAATATGCTATAACTATAAATTGTATGTCAGTGTGTCCTTTTCACAATATTGTGTCAGTAGCTTATCAAGGCAGTCTTCACTTCTCTAAAAGGACAACACACAAATACAAAATATGCAGTCTTGTGGGGGAATTTGGGTATTTCTAAGGTGATTTAATTCATTATTTGCAGTTGCCATAATCCAAGCAATGCACTATTATGAACAGTGCAGCAATCAAGGTATGCATTGTTGCTTTAAAAAAAAAAAGTGAAGAGACACCATCCAAATATCCAAATACAGTAAACATGGATGCTCATGTTAAGTTATGTTTCTAAAATGTATACATACATTATGATTAGGGGAAAAAAAAAAGAAATGAAAAGGTAATGTAGTATGTGTGCCTGTAACCTCCATCATAAGAACCATATATGATACTTACATATTTTATCATGTGTACATTTTATCTCTTTTCCCTCATGCTGTATCTCTGTGATGTACATATTTGTAAGTCCAAGTACTACATTATTTTTGTGAAGCTTTATATTTTTAAAGTAATACAAGTAAGGAACCATTTGAGAGTACAATTTTACTCTCACAGCTCAGTAATTTTACAAACAGGTAGGGAATACATGTACAGTAGAGCAATGTTCCAAATAGCGTGACAAGAAATAATAGTAGATTAGAGAATTTCCCAAACTATTTATAAAATACCAGGCCTGTTTTGATACACTTGGTAAAGACATATATCCATGTTAACCCATCAGTTTAAATTGCTAACTTTAGCGAGTCAAAATTTTGGTGAAATGAGACTTCCCGATGATTTTGCTAGGGGTTTCATTCGCGATCGTGGAGTCCTGTACTGAATGGAGAAATGTATATGCGTACATCACATTCATATCAGGATCAGAGTCAATATTTTCACAGGTTTTTAATTTCGCGAATAGCAGCTGACTTGCAAAATTCGCAAAAATAAAAACCTTGTGAAATATTTGGCACAATACAGTAAATGACCAAGTGTTAATAAAGTAGGTATCTCATTGGCTTGGAGACTATGTGGCAACCTTCTGGCAACTTGAGTCTTGCTGGTTCGTGGTGATGTTTCTGCAATATTTCCTTGAGACTGGCCTGGTCTTTGGGGAGTCACAAGAGAATTGAACATGTTTGCTTTTTTTATGCCTCTGCCACGAAGTGGTGCCAGAGGCATTATGTTTTCAGGTTGTCCGTCCTTCCGTCCGTCCGTCCTTCCTTAATGAATTTTGTGGACAGCGTAACTAAAAAACCTTTTCAGTTATCCCAATGGAACTTGGCATGTATGTGTATTAGGGGGTGAAGTTGTGCCTATCAACTTTTGGGTGCAAATGCTCAAGGTTAAAGGTCAAAAGGTCAAGGTCAAATGCTCAAAATTTCACTATTTCCCCCATATCTATGCAATGCCTGAAGATATTTTCTTGAAACTTTGTGTGTACATGTATTATCCAATCAAGATTCTCTGGTGAAAGTTTGGGGTCATGAGGTCAAAGGTCAAAGGGCAAAAGGTCAAGTAAAAATGTTAAAATTTCACTTTTTTCTCCATATCTTGGAAACAGTTCAAGGTATCTTCATGGAACATAGTATACATGTACTGACTGGCAGTGATTATCTACTGAATTTTGATTTCATGGGATCAAAGGTCAGGGGTCAAAGATCAAGGGCAACACTTCAAAATTTTACTATTTCCCTCATGTTTATGGAATGCCTGCAGGATTATTTCTTTTTTTAAAACTTGGTGTATGCATATATAACCCAATAGAGATTCTCTGGGGAGTTTGTTTGTTTGTTTGTTTGTTTTTTGCCAAAAAGGTAAAAGGTCAAAGATCAAGTGAAAGTGCCAAACTTTACTTCTTCCTCCATTTCTTGGAAGTGGCTCCAGTTATCTTGAAACTTAGTACATGTACATATTTATGCATGTTCTGCCTGACAGTGATTCTCTTATGAATTTTAGGGTCAAAGGTCAAGGGTCAAAGGCCAGATGAAAATGATAACAATTTACTATTCAATACAGAAATTGCACATTTTCTTCATACCTTAAAAATTACTCAATGCATAAACTTATGAAAGGGTCAAAGTCAAGTGAAAGTCCTAAAATCCCCAAATGCATGCTCTCGCATTCATCCAATTAAACCTAGGTCAAGGAAGGTAAACATTCAACACATCTGTGACAAACATGTCATTGTAATATTTTGCCAATATTTTGAAAATGTAATCACACATTGACCATATGTACTGTAGACCTATTTAGGAGAATCATGCATTATGGCGGAGGCATACCAGTCGCCATAGCGACATTTCTAGTTGTTTTTTTTTTCAAATGCCAGTCTCCAGCTGGTCTTTGAGACAATTCTGCAACGTCTCCTTTGTTGCGGCCAAGTTGCAGGGACTAATTTTGTCCGCGACATCTCTTACACGTCTCCATGACCTTGCTGAGACCCATGGCGACCTACTGGTGATGATGTGGAGATGTCGCGGCAATGTCCCTGCAACTCTTGGGCGAGAAGTTGTCACCTTGTTTGGATACATGTCTTGGAAGTTGCTCTGGAGTTGCCTTCTTGGCGAGAGCGCAAATGGTCTTATGAGTTGCATAAGTCCCAGCGACATCTCTTCTGGTGAGATATAGGCCCTTACAAATTGACTTGCACCAGGCTTACCTTATTATACAAATAATGAATTTTTATGAGTGCAATGGACAGAATATTTCATGAGGTGAAAGATGAGATGATTCATTCAATGATTCAAACATTTCATCTTTCACCGAATGAAATATTCTCTCCATTGCACAAATGAAAAACATTTATTATATATTTGTTTTATATATAGGGTATCGCCTAAATAGATCCTTGTCATTTGATGTTTTATTGTCCCCGCCGAACGAGTTCGAGCAGGGGACTATGAAACGGGCTCCGTACGTGTGTGTGTCCGTGTGTCCGTCTGTCTGTCTGTGCGTCCGTGTGTGATCAAAATGTTCAATTTGCTACTTCTCTGTCATTTATGAGCCAATTTTGATTCTGTTTGCTTTATATGATAGCACTACATGGGAGCTTTGAAACTTCTACACAGAATTTCAGTTGTGACCTTTGACCTTGACCTTTGACCTATATTGTACATTTTGCTTCAAAATGCTACTCCTTCGCCATTTCTAACCCGATTTCGATTCCGTTTGCTTTATGTGATGGCACTACATGTAGGTGAGGGCTTCAAAACTTCTACACAGAATTTTGACCTTTGACTTCTTTGACCTTTGACCTTGATTTTTGACCTATATTGTACATTGGCTACAAAATGCTACTCCTTCGCCATTTCTAACCCGATTTCGATTCCGTTTGCTTTATGTGATGGCACTAGGTGAGGGCTTCAAAACTTCTACACAGAATTTTGACCTTTGACTTCTTTGACCTTTGACCTTGATTTTTGACCTGCATTGTACATTTTGCTACAAAATGCTACTCCTTTGCCATTTCTAACCCAATTTCATTTTCGTTTGCTTTATGTGATGGCACTAGGTGAGGGCTTCAAAACTTCTACACAGAATTTTGACCCTTGACTTCTTTGACCTTTGACCTTGATTTTTTACCTATATTGTACATTGGCTACAAAATGCTCCTCCTTTGCCATTTCTAACCCGATTTCGATTCCGTTTTCTTTATGTGATGGCACTAGGTGAGGGCTTCAAAACTTCTACACAGAATTTTGACCTTTGACTTCTTTGACCTTTGACCTTGATTTTTGACCTATATTGTACATTGGCTACAAAATGCTACTCCTTTGCCATTTCTAACCCGATTTCGATTCCGTTTGCTTTTTGTGATGGCACTAGGTGAGGGCTTCAAAACTTCTACACAGAATTTTGACCTTTGACTTCTTTGACCTTTGACCTTGATTTTTTACCGATATTGTACATTTTGCTACTAAATGCTACTTCCGGCGGGGACATATTTTACGCACCGCGTAATTTCTACTTTTCCTTGTTAATTCAGAAACAAGAGAGAATCTGAGATCGCGAGAGTGCTCACTGAGCGCTTTACGCTAGCGCGCTGTCACATACACACAATGCAAACGCAAGCGTTTTACACGCGTGGTGTGCTGGGCTCTCAGCGAGGTGCAATGGAGCAAATCGTATGGATTCGAAATTGCACGGTAAATGGAGCCACAATTGCACGGATGATGACGTCATAGTGAAGTGGGCCGAATGTTCAACGTCAAACAACCAATCAAATGACAGGGATCTCTTCAGGTGTTATATAAATGGCAATATGTACATATATGTACCTACAGCTTCTGACATAATTTCCAGGTGCATCACTCCAGTAATGTACATGTAAACCGTTGCATGAAATACATGTACATGTACATTTAACTGCTACCACCTTGACTTGAGATGTACAACTTCCATTTACTCTAGCATAAAATTTACAACTCATATAGGTTTATGTCCAACCTCCTCAACTTTATTGCAAGTAAACTGTATATGGCCTCCATCTATACATACAGTAACTAACATGCAATCTTCCAGTCTGCAGCAACTGAAATAGTACATACATGTACATGTGTCTATGTGTCTCTACAAGCAGGACAACCCCCATCAATATGTAAACTGTCATTAACGTGAATTAACTGTGCACCACTGTACTTTTAACCTTCATGAGCTTGAGTTTAATACGCATTAAGCTCCAACCACCATGAACTTAAATTATATTATATACCTGCACCTGCAATAGACAGGTACACTTTATATAATTATGGATCTACATATTCAAATCTTATTCATACCCTTATTTAAAGGTTGTTATTGAAGGTTTAAGAAAATGATCAAATTCAAGCAACATACAAATAATTAATGTCTGCAAACTAAATTCTGTGTATTGTATGCATTTCCACCATCATAAAAATATAACATAAATCTCAGAATGGCTAAAGTCACCCATAACATACATGTACACCGTAGCTATGAGAGACTTTCAAAAAGAAATAAATCCATTTTATGAAGTCTCTCATAAATGTGTCTTTTGAGCAAAAAGTCTCTCATGAAACTTTCATGAAATGGACCCCAGGTACATTTTCTCTATACACATACAAACAGATGAAATCGCTTATAAGAGCAAATATACATTGTATCCACAAAATAAAGTGAACTGATCAGTCTTTATGATCTTAACATACAGATCATGCTCCTAGTATCTCTGTGAGAAGGAATTTCGTATTCAAGCCTCTGCCAGTTCGAATTATGAACTGCATATATCCAACCTTAACTGTAAATTGATGTCATCAATATCTTACTCACACGTTCTTATCAAATTCACAGTAAAGAAAGAATTTGATATGACATACCCATCCACAAAAAATCTATGTTCTGCCTGATTTCCCTAAAATTTAACATGATTTTAACTGACAAGTATTGTTTTGAGAGAAAACAGACTTTATAAAAATTTTGTACAATGCCCATTAGATTTTCACCAGGCCCAGGGCAATTGGTCATGGAGAGTCTGGCTGTACTTTTTGCATAGGACCTGCGTTACTACCAGTATTGCACTACGAGTACTCCCCAAATGATCCATTTGAATGCACGGCCTGCATAGAAATCTACTATACACACAAGCGATTAGTTGAATACTAAGTATAGTGCATTTACTGGTCTTCCCGCGCATACTACTACAACAAGTACTGTTATATGATTTACCAGGAGACGAAGTCCGCAATTTCAACCTGTTCAGAATGTGCACAGAAAATCATGAAGATATTTTCATGGGTTTTAGAATTCACGCTAGCAAAAAATAGTGACAAAATCTGTGGAAATTAATGTACCATGAATATTTCTGCATAGCTACAGTGCATTCAGCTAGTCCTCAATGTACATTTGCACTGTAAATGTATCTATGAGCTAGAAAAGCACTCAGAGAGCACAGACGTCTGCTAAGCAGCCCATTTCTGCCCATATACGCACGCTGGAAATCACCCCTACTTCCCAATGTTAAAGAAGCCTTTCCATTGTGCCTCAGAGTCTACCTCATCAGCAGCTGCTTACTACATGCTGCCCCTTTAGCGTGCACTCAGTGCGCGTATGCACGCCTCAAATCCGCATAGATTGAACTTGTTGGCCCTTTTTGCCGATGATAGTCCTTCAAAAAATCAACAAAGTATCATGAATCCAGACGGTTATCCGGATCACTACCAAGATTTAATAATCTGTACTTTGTGTCATTGACAACTTTTCTTGTAAACTTCATTCAAATCCGTTGACAACTTTATAGTTATTTTGCAGACAGTCAAACACACAAACACACAAACACACAAACAAACAAATAAACAAACAAACAAACAAATGAACTAACCCAGCAAAATAAAATGAAAATTTCTGTATTGTATATGGCTGCTGCTTCTTCTCAAATATTTTTTGACTGTCACTGAAATATCTATACATTGTACGTACAGAATGTTATTGGATAACTCTTAATAATGGCATTAAACATGCTGATACAGACTCACTCATAACAAACATGCAGTTAGCATTATACAATATATGTATTGAACTGAAATAGGCTGATGTGTTTCCTTTTCTTCACAGTAATTTATTGAATCGATCATAGAAATTGCTTTGTTCTATGCTACTGCGCACAAGACAAAGCGTAGCTGGAGAGTGCAGCGTACAGCCCGTGAATGTGTGTGAAACATTTGTAATGAGGCTATATCTTCACCAAACAGGAAGTCATAAATAAGAGAGGATTTAAAAGTCAGCCGGCATGGGGCCTCCTCAGTGGACTAGGTCGCATATCGTCACCTGACTGATCACATGACCAAGATCCTATCACCACTGAATAAGCTATCAATCTTTTGAAATCAAATATATATGTGATGCCAAGTAAAATAAGGATCAGATTTATACATACAGAGATGTTTTCATTTGGAGTTCTTATACAGTTAATTTACCGGTTAGATTTCAGGGTTTCGACAACTTGAAATTCTAGCATGTTGCAAGGAAAAAAAAAGCATCTTGAATACGTATGACAATTGTACATGAATCATATCATATGCACATACATGTACGTTTGTATGTACATGTATGTTAATTGTATCATTTGTAGCTTGTAAATTTCCTATACTTCCTTCATTCCACTTTGACTTTTTTTGACAGTCTTGGAAATAGAGTGTGACTTCTTTTGTGTAGAAAAAACATTGGAGCTTCGGCTCTTGTGTATTAGAAAACAACTCGTCAAATTTTTGCACTAAAGGTCTTGTAGTGTAGTTTGCAACCAACTGGCTGGCAACCGTCATGCTATTTTTGTGGCACAATTAAGGAAGAATTTTTGATAGAGTCTACCATGTCACCCCTGTTCGGTCTTGGTCTATCCATTGAGTAAATAATTTCAGTACATCATAGAAAATTCTACCATGTTCATTCAAGACCTCATCACTCTGCAAATGATGACCTGTGGATGTGTTGAATTTGAATCTTAATTCTTCTACAGCTGGCCAGTTTGGCACTCAGAATCGTCAAAAAAAAAAAAAAAAAAAAAAAAAAAAAGGAGAGAGAAGTAAATACCAGGTACTTAATATTTTGACAAGGATATTTTCATGGGAAGAATGAGCCTGCGCAAATGTACTTTTGTACATGTACATTTATGTGTGTGACTGAAATTCAGTCCATTTAGTGTGGAATGTCTTCTTTACTTCATTAAAAGGAGATGTAACATTAGATTTGTATAACCTTTCATTCTTATTTGGCAGGATTTTGGTAGAAGCATCGAAGGAAGTGTATTAAGTGAATGCTAGTGACAAATGTATCTATCAAGTGCTGCAAAATGGTCTTTGCAAAGAAGTAGAATAATTTAATTTGATGGCAGTTCAGTTGATGACCAGAAATATTAAAAGGATTTGGGTCAATTCTAGTATCAAAGTGATATCCCCTTGTTTTTACCTCTATCATATTAAATATAGATAGTGTTCATGCTTGTCTCTTATTCCTTTTATGACTACATTTATATAAATTTTCAAATACCACTGTCATCAAATGTGTAGTGCTGTAAAGGAAATGACGAAAAAAATTGCTCCTTTTCAGCTAGTTTTATGGACAAGACAAATGCAGGAGGTTTGTTATCAATAATACTATTGCATGTCTCTAACTTCGTTGGGGGAAAATTTTTTCATCATTTTTTTTTTTCAAAATGTATGATAGTAGACCAGCAGAGTTCCAGTCATTTTGTGATGTAAACATGATCATCATTTTCCTGTGATACTTTTATAGTCCATGATTCTTTGTTTGTGTTGTTGTAACCCTATAATGTGACCTAGTTTACATTCCATCCATGGATGAATAGAAGGCATCCATTTTATAGACATTGTATGGCATCTATGTCCTTCTGCTTCTCAACTGAACGATATCATGTAGAGATTGAGTGTGAATGCAAACAAAACATGCTCAAACCTCAGTAGTAGACAAGTGGGAGGGGGTGGGGGGATAAGGGTGGGGAGGGGGAGTGATGGGCTTGAAGGGGTGGGGAATGGAAAGAAGCACATGTGTAATTCAGTCACTTGTTACACTCTCAATTTGACCCCTCACACAGGTACTGATGAATGACAAGGGGGATAAATCACTCGGCGAGATTGGGATGCTCACTGAAGGGAAGAATCTCTTCAGCCTCCAAGACAAGGACGGAATGCAGCCAGTATCAATACAGGTAAGCAAGGCTTCCCCCGTTTTGCCTACCGCCCTCGGTTTGCGTTCCCTGCGAAAGGACGGCTTGCCGTGTTGGGCAGTGATCTCATTCATGGAATTCATTCATTTCGTTTCATTCTTTGATATGTGTCAGATGGTGGTCAATATACTGTATACGCCATATATTTCGCGAGTCTAAATTTTCGCGAATCGGGACATCCCGACAATTTCGCGAGTGGTAAAATTCACGATCGTGGAGTCCTGTACTGAACGGAGAAATGTATACGCGTACGTCACATTCATATTGGCATTAGAGTCAATATTTTCGCATGTTTTTAATTTCGCGAATAGCAGCTGACTTGCGAAATTCGTGAAAATAAAAACCTTGCGAAATATTCGGCGTATACAGTATCCTCTTCAGTGCTGAAACAGTGGGACGTTTGAATGATGAGATTGTTTAGGAAGGAAACTTTGTGAATGTTCTGCCCTATTTTGGACAATACCTAAACATCCAGTTTTAGAATTTGCCTCGGAGTCCGTCTTTGTAATGGGAGCAATGAATCTGACATTTACCTGGTATTTAAGTAGTACCGGATAGGTACCTCCAGGGAGGTTAAGTTCTACCTCCCTGGTACCTCCCTCTACAAGACTTACCCATTGAAATTTTGTTGTATTCAGAAGTATTTTCATTAATGCTTGTACTACTACATGTACATGTCCTTTTCACGATTAAAGTTCAACCCAAAAGTTCATGTAATTATATGACTTGGATGTTGTATTAGATTTCATTCCTTTCCCATCAGTCAACATTGTATATCCTCTATTAACATCCTGGTATCACTTTTACCCCAAAGCTAGTCAATTAACATAGATGCCATTTTGTGGGGCCACGTGTGCATTGATATAATGTTCTTTAGTTGCAGGGCACAAATGAATTATGACTAAAAGCATACAAATGGGAAGATTGCATAATGATATTTAAGTCATGATATGTTGTTGCTGACTCCATCTTACATTTTGCAAACTTTTTATGTGTATTGGTAAGTCAACATCCATTTGATTTATTAGCTCACCTACCTGAGCCAAAGGCTCAAGTGAGCTATTGCGATCGCTCTTCATCCGGCGTTCGTCGTGCGTCGTGCATAAACTTTTTACATTTTCATCTTCTTCTTGAGAACCCAATTTCCGATTTTACCAAACTTGGCAGGTAGCATCCCTAGGGGGATAGGATCTCAATTTCTTCAAATGGGTACCATGCCCCACCTGGGGGGCCCCCCCCCAGAGGGGCCCAAACCCCCCAAAATTAAGGAATCTTTTAAAATCTTCTTCTCTAGAACCAGAAGTGATAAAGCTAAGTTAATACTATGAGTTGGTACATTGATGATTGTAGTTTCAAGTTTGTTCATGGCGGAATTAGGGGTGCCCCCTTGGGACCCAGGGGAGGGGGGGTGGGGAGGTCCTAATGGGGCCCAAATTGTACATTTTCATCTTTTTCTTGAAAATGTCATGATGAATTTTCACCAAACTTGGCAGGTAGCATCCCTAGGGGGATAGAATCTCATTCCCATCATATGGGCACCATGCCCCACCTGGGGGGGGGGGGGGGGGGCAGGGGGCCTAGATTGGGGCCAAATTGTAAATTTTCATCTTTTTCTTGAGAACCCCTACATGAATTTTCACCAAACTTGGCAGGTAGCATCCCTATAGGGGGATAAAATCTCAATTCCTTCAAATGGGCACCATGCCCCATATGGACCCAACCCATCCTCCATTAAGGAATCTTTAAAGATTTTCTATAGAACCAGAAGTGATTGAGCTGAGTTAATACAATAAGTCAGTATATTGATGACTGTTGTGTCAAGTTTGTTCATAGCAGAATCAGGGGTGACCCCCCCCCCCCCCCCCCCCCCCCCCCCCCCCGGAACCCAGTGGATTGGGATGGGATGGGTCCAAATGGGGACTTAAATTGTATGTGTTCATATTCGTCTTGAAAACCCCTTGATGAATATTCACCAAACTTGGCAGGTAGCATGCCAGGGGATTAAGATCTCAATTTATTCAACAGGGCACCATGCTCCCCTTGGGGGCCCCTAGGGGGCCCAATACCCCCCCCCCCCAACATTAAGAAATATTTACAATTCTTCTTCTCTAGAACCAGAAGTGATAGAGCTTTAAGTCTTTTTTTTTTCAAACTTCACAGTCTAACTTTTTTTTTTCAAACTGCATAGTCCAGCATTATATAAAGTACAGTGTACTTGACAGATATTTTTACCAGTGTGATGGAATAATATGCAAATGGACACCATGCCCCCAGCTCTCAAAGCTACCCCCATGACAAGTTTCTAATGTTCTCAGGTAAGAGTCTACTAGAATGCATGGAAGGTGAACTTGCGATACTCAGGTGAGCGCGAGACCCCCGGGTCTCTTGTTTATTTTTTTTTAAATTACAGACTGGTGCAACAGGTGTGACCACATCTCCCAGTGATGTCGATGCCCTGAACCTAGCAACAGATGACACCAGTCCCATCATCACGGCAACCTCGGATACCAGCTCCATATCGTCAGACTACTCTTCCTATGTTCCTTACTCCCCAGCAGTGATTGGCAGATCAGAAACAGGTTTGTTTCATCTGATCACCTTCTTTTATTGACTGCTGTTTTGAATATGGGTATTTGGGAAATTGAGTGTTGTTTTTGTCAATTTTAAAAATTTGCTTGATTTTTGAAGTATTAACATTGCAGTGCTTTTCAATGAAAGCCTTGAAAGAAGTAGAATAATAGAATACATGTTAGGTTCTTACCATAGAATTGCATCAGTTTGTAAGTTACTGAACTGAATGTCTCCATAAATATATTTCTTGTTTAACTGCCTCTCGATACTTAATCTTATCCTTTCTCCTTTTCTGTCCTGTTTTCTCTTTACGTTAAATGTTTGTCTTGTGTTATTTTGCCTTGACTCATCTGTCTGTCTGTCTGTCTGTCTGTCTCTTTCTGTCATGTGTCCCTTTGCCCTCCCCCTTCACCTGCTCTATAATTGCTATTCCAGGTTTTGTGGGGCTGGTTAACCAGGCCATGACGTGCTATCTCAACAGCCTCATCCAGACTCTGTATATGACACCCGAGTTCCGGAATGCCATCTACAAGTAAGCGCCCTGAGTCATCTTGCCTGTGTGCTGAGGTCGTGTTGGAGGGGGGAGAACGTCGTCTGGGGACTCATGTAGCTGGGAGAGTTTTATGCCTTAGAGTGCAATGAGGGTGGAGTCAGTACCTTATGATGAAAATGGAAATTGATGATTAACATGACTGAGCAATAAAAGTAGAAGGGGAAAAATGGATTTTTAAATTTGTGCGTGATATTTTCCTTCCTTATCATATTCACATTTCTGTGGCATTTTCCAGCATCAGTTTTATGTCATGGGTGACAGAAATGTACCTACATTTCGAGAATTTTTGACGAATGTAGCACCCAACAGTGTATGGTGTGAGAACATGTACTATTAATACACTATTTCAGTTGAATTGAATCTAATGTATTTTTGTGGTAATCACAGCAGATATTGCACGAGATTATTACAGTAGTCACAGAAAGTACAAATGTTATAGAAATGACACATTCAGAGTCACACATCAACGAAAATCAACAAAAATGTTACAATGATGACGATGGGTATTGTTATGGTTGTTAACCTGTGGAAATCAGGTGCCTGAAAAGAATGATTATGTGGTTTTGTTGACATATTCAGATGGGAACTGACCGACAAGGAGGAGAATCCAACCAAGAGCATTCCCTATCAACTCCAGCGTCTCTTCGTCCAGCTGCAAACGAGCAAGAAGCGATCTGTAGAGACGACGGACGTGACGCGCAGCTTTGGTTGGGACAGCAGTGAAGGTAAATAACCATGAATATCCATTAATATGTGCTGGCCCTCTGGGTCAGGGCTAGATGTGAGTTAACGCACTGGCCCTGTTTGATGGGATAATCAAATTTGTTGTAGAGTACTGCCAAACAAGTGATGATCTGGGGACCGTTTCATGAAACTTTTCGTCAGTGATTTACACTGACAACTGTTAAAAGCTACTGAAATCCTTGTGTCTGATTGGCTGATAGCAAATTTGTCTGTGGAAACCTCCGACGAACTCTTTGATGAAATGCCCCCCCCCCCCCCCCCCAGGTCTGTCATATCTACCTAATTGTCCAAGTAAAATCTTTGTTCATTCCAGAGATATTTGTGTATACCATACTTATTTGATTTATTAATGTTAATGTATCTAGCAGAATGTTTTGCTGTCATTCATGGTTTTATCAGTTGCCGACAAGTTCCCTTTGTTTCTTTGTCGTGTAATGCACTGAAAATGTTCTGCAATAGGGGAACAACGTTAAGGATGATCTGCCCGAGGAGAACATTTGCACTGGTCGGCTATCTAGTGTTCATGTCTATCTCATTGTTGATTAGTATTTGACTAACCTATTTTGTATACATTGGGTTAGTTCCTGGTGATGGCCAAAGCTGTTGGGTGATAGCATCTTGGGTCATAATGTTGGGTTATTTTGCCTCACTTTGTCTACTCCAGATGAGAAATGAAGAGACATAAACCTACTACTTGAACTGTGAGTCGTAAGAAGACAAAATATCTTTAGATATGAACTTTGCTTTGTCCTTTGTGCATTACCATAGTTATATGCCTTGAAGGTCTTTATTTAAGTGCATGTTAAAGGTTTCTTTATTGTAATATCTTCGTTGTTTGCTAAATATTACTTCATCTTGTAGCTTGGCAGCAGCACGATGTCCAGGAGCTATGCCGCGTCATGTTTGATGCCCTGGAAAAGAAGTGGAAGGACACGGACCAGCAGAATCTCATCAACCATCTCTACCAAGGCCAGATGAAAGACTACGTCAAGTGTCTTAAGGTGGGTGCACGTTTTTTCATGCATAGTCCTGCCAAACCTCTGTATAGGAAAGAACAGATCTTATTTCCCACATGAACACTTCCTAACTCTCCGCGGACTGGACAACACAAATGATTTGTTGTCTACTTTCATTCAATGTCATGCCTGGTTTGTTTGTTTGTTTGTTTGTTTGGTTTTTTTTTTTTTTTGTAGAACTGTGATAAGACCTGGCTCTCATCTCTCTACCATGTTAAACTTTCAAACTTCCAGTGAGTTAGCAGAAGTGCCTGTAAAAGCGGCTCATAACAAGCTGAAATGATCACACGATCACCTGCCATGGACGCAACACTGCAGTCAGTCTCTGGCCTGAGATTCATGCCAAACCTTATACCACCCAAAACAGGTGGATGGATAGTGAGGTAGCACAAGAGCTGGCTGCAGCTTTTGTGGTGTCCCACACACTCCTAGCTTGAAGATATACTTGGATCAGGTTGGCTTGTAGCCACATTGAGAGGGGTTTTCTTGGAAATGCTCTGTGCTGGGAAGAATTTGTCACGTAATGTGTTTGCTTTATAAAGCCAAATGCCTTACCACAGTCATGACATCAAACAGTTACACGGCATCTGTTACGCTGAGAAGAACTGAATTTTAATCTAGTGTGTTTGCTTTTGTAGTCAAGTGTCTTTACCACAGTCATGACGTAAAACAGCTGTACAGCATTAGCTATGCTGAGATGAAACCTTTATGCAATCTGTTTGCTCAATGAGACCAAATAAAATATTAACGCAGTATTGGCATAAAGCAGCTACAGCATTCTGTGTATGTTCTGATATGACTATATTTTAATCCATTGCCCGTGAAAACTTGGTGAGTCCCCTATAAAGTCCACTGCAATTTCATGATATACTGGAAACGTCAATATCTTTGCGCAATTAATTTTTCATGCCGAGCAGCTCAAAAAAACATATTTGCAGGTTCCAGAATTCGCGCTGCACAATGGCTTTTAGCTCGTATGTTTCCATCCACTCACAGAAAAGTCCTGCTGCCTGATCCATTCGATCGTACAGCCTTCGTAGAAAGTATGAGTACTGCACACACATGCGCTCAAATGAATTTTACAAGGGCTCATGCATGCACACACACACACACACTCGTACCAGGGAGCCACTACTGACGAATCCCATGATTCAACGGTTTGAAAATGTGCAGAGAAAATTGTGAAGATATTCAAACAGGTTCTAGAATTTGTGCTAGCCTGAATTAGTGCAAAATAGGCATAAATAACTGTACCACAAATTTTTCATGTTTACAGTAGGAGGGAAGGGTTTAAATAGAGCTATTTCTGAGGTAGATGGTGTAATTGGTCAAGGGTCCTATTATTCTTCTTGTCTCTACAGTGTGGCTATGAGAGTGCAAGGACAGATGCCTTCCTGGACATCCCACTGGTCATCAGACCCTTTGGAGGCAACAAGGTCAACGGCAGTGTGGTATGTATCTCATTATCCAGTCTTATTCCTTCAGTTGGATATTTGTAAGTCTATTTTTCACCCAGTCACCCTCTTTCATCATTTGTATACACAATGCAAATGAAATCATCCAGTTCTTCACTGCAAAGTGACGATGGCGAGATACAGGTGTGATCATTTATTTTTGAATAAATTAGTGACTTTATAAGGTAGTCAAATTTATACGAAGTTTACCTTTCTTCCGTAGGATGTATAACTCTGCCAATTAAGACCTCTTGCTCAGAATATGTGGTGGTGGTGCTACACAGTACAGGAAGGTATGAGTGCTGTATTTACTGTAGCATGCTTTTCTCTTTCTGGTTAAAATGTCGTCGATCTCATCATATTGAGGATTTACCTTATCCTGTTGAAGACTAGTCCAGAGTATGCTCCGGCACGAGTCTAAGGGAATTGGGTGTTATAGCAAAATCAGCTCGTCCTCAATGGCCCGAACTTACGAAGGTGGTTTGAACTTAGACCATGGTACAAATTTAGACCCTGGTCTAAAATAAGCGTGAAATAGTTGTACCTTTTATATGCGCGTATCAATGTGCATTTGTTACTGGATGTCTGTTGGCATGCGCAATCTGTCAATCGTATTTACGCAGAAAAAATTTGCATAAACCATGGTTCAGATTTAAACCACCTCTCTGAATTTGGGGCAGTGGGTTTAAAGTCTGCAATGTTTCTGTGTATGTGTTTGTCTTTGCGTGTGTGTGTGCTTCATTTGATTATTTAAATTGTGCTGCTGATGCATTTCTTTCATGGATTTTACTTCCTGTCCCTAGGATGAAGCTCTCCAAGCCTTTGTGGAACCAGAAATCCTCAACGAGAGCAACCAGTACTTCTGTGAGAAATGCAACATGAAATGCGACGCCCACAAGGGACTCAAGTTCCAGCAGTTCCCGTACCTCCTCACCCTCCAGCTCAAGCGATTCGACTTTGACTACAACACCATGCACCGGATCAAACTGAATGACAAGTAAGGAAAGCTCATTGTCTTGTGCCAGCATGCTAGCCCTCCCAATGAGTAGCAGGATCTTTAACTATAAGACAATCACAAAATTTTGTGTGATATTTGACATGGGAGTGCTGGTCACTTAATAGCAGTGAAAAAACTGAAATATGCATTCATGATCATTTTCATGATATCTTCAAAATTATTTCTTGTTATGTAACAAGTATGGTATCATCGAAAAGATTCTAGTTTTCTTACTATTTGATGATGACCTTTAAAAAAATTTGAAAATGACATTTATTTTTTATTTGCATTTAAACTCTTCATTTGTTTTGTTTGTGACATATACTTAATGCAGTTGACTAAGCATGCAAAATTGATAAAGAAAGTCATGAACAAATAGTATTTTCTTTTACAGTGGGAAATATGAAAATAATGTGTCTGTTTTTGCCTACAGAATGACTTTCCCCGAGATCCTGGATTTGAATTCCTTCATAGAATCTGAGACAGCTCAAGAAGAAACCGCTAAGGAAGTAA
>NW_027271262.1:1097500-1122500 GCF_040938485.1 Diadema antillarum | reverse complement strand
GACAAAGACAAATATAGGAAGAGAAACAGATAGACAGAGATGATGGTACAAACACAGGATGATATAACACCTTAATATAAGAAACATAATATGTTGAAAACAATATCTAAGACATATCAGATCACACTCTAGTAAAAAATAATATTTGGTATGGAACTCTTGGCTACTTGTACTGCTTCCAGAATATATGGTACAAAAAAAAGAACAAATTTTCCCACACAGTACAAACCACAAGTGAACTGGAGAAATTACTTTAGACATTTGTGACTCAAAATCTTTTTATAATTCCTCCACAGGATTATAAAGAGCTTGAGAGGGGTTGACGAAGTGTACTAGACCAACTGTTCTGAGTTTCAAAGCAAGTCATGCTCTAAATCCTTTTATGTAGTTAGTATGCATTTTTTGCAGCTATCGTGTTACTGTAAAATTGTGGACAAGATACAGTAATACAAAGCTTCGGTGGGAAGTTCACCATCCTAAATCAAGTCACCTTGCTGTTGACCAAAATGTATAATTTGCACAAATCTGATCGTGTTCTGGTTTTTTGCTGGCTCAGAGCTGGAGAGAGGCTTTTGATGTATTCATTCCATTTTGCCTCAAAGAATTGATCTGGTGCTTGAACTAATCTTACAAAAGAGATTGTCACATGAATAGTTAAATTGTATGGATGCAGTTAGCATTTGTACCTGAACCAATACACTCTACTTTTCCTTTCAGCTCTTTTGATATCGAGTACACACACATGGATAAAGAACAGGACAGTGAAAAATGGGTCACACATTGTGCAGTGATAGTCCATACACGTCCCACTAGCCAGGAGCTTTGCAGCTCATTGGAGAATGTGACAATATATACTAGTATTGCTTGTAATTCACATATTGTTTTGACACATTCCTACTGATAATATGGGACACAGGGGCCCCCTCTGAAGAAAGACTCAGGGCCACAATGGAACACTTGACAGGATGCAAGGGGGGGGGGTTAGGGAGAGAACTCTCTAGCCCCCTCTCTATTCCATTGAGGACAATCAGAAACTAAAAAGAATAGGCACAAGTACAATGTGTTATTAACACAAACAGCTCCTTCAGACTGAAAGCCTAGTCTGAGTCTTCTACCCGTTTTATACAAATCAGGGAATTCTATGATGCAATTCACTTTCACAAACTTATCAACAGATTTGGTAGCCTCTGCACAAGCATCTGACCGCAGAGTTCGTACGTCGTATGTCCTATAAGAATTGTAGCAAATACCTGAACAGGTGAATTACGCTCCTTAGTGCTCTTTTGTCTTGAGAGAGATGAAAACTGGTTGAACTGAAGTCAGGGGCCATATGTACACCTAGCGAGAGTATCATAATCTTTCAATTATGGAAACAGGTCCATCATGGTTGGATACAGTAAGTTCCAGATTACTGAGAAAATGCAACAAAATCTTTTTGAAAAATGAATACTAATTGGATATTATTATGTGAGACTCTTCACACTAGCGCAAAATATCTCAACATGCACACGCTTCTTGCTCCATTTCTTTGGCTTCTGCGAATCAGAGTATGCTTATTCTTCTTTAAAGTCTATGTAGGCCTACAGATATCGGATGTGAGCATTCATCTCAACTCAGTATCAATAAACAGATTACAAAAACACACTGCATTGCCCGTTTAAATTGTCGTGTCACAGGCTGAACAGTTGAGACTAATTAACGCTTGTGTTTGAATTGGCTGTTGGAGGATTTCAGTCATTGTGCGAAATGGGGATACCTCTTCACACACTTTAACCCTGTGCTTGAATGAAAAGAGGGCATCGTTATGTAATCAAAGAGATCCTCCATTGAACAATGGAGTTGACAAAGTGCCCCAGGATTCAATCGGACTATTTGAGAAGCAGGTCACAGGTCCAAATCTCCCAATGCCTAGCGTGAACCTACATGTACCTTGTGTGGGTACTGAATGAAGAGAGCATATTCCAAGCAGGGGTACCTCCCTGTTCCAAGGGGGAAGATGCCATCACAAAAATGACGACAACAACAACAACAGCAACGACAACAACAACAATGGCAGAAGCACCAGGGCAGTAAAGAAGAGGTGACTGGACTGTTACAATTGTTTAACAAATGCAGCGTTGGCACATGAAACAGATTTTGTCAGACAAAGGGATATAATGGGATTATGGCTGGTGCACATATCTGGAACACAAGCGTCTTAAAACACAGGTCATCAAAGGAGGTAATGAACAGGAGACATGCACTAATAGTTACCCTTTTTCACTAGCTTCACTTTCATCACTTACATTAAAAGCCTCTGCCTACATAAATCATTACCTGCTAGATAATGTACAATGAAAGTTTCATTCAAATCGCTTCGTCCCAAAGCTACACAAAGCTAGTGGTGCTACAGCTTGACATGGAAACATCTCATATGTATGTATCATCATGAGATTACTGCACACTTTGAGGGCACAATATGCCTGATGCTTATAACATCCCTCTGATCAGAATCAACAAATTATATGAAGTTGTCACTGAAATAAACGCGAGTTTGTTGAGCATGCCGACAGCTGGCAAGTTTTGGCTTATATAAATCATGCCATCTCTGGCAACTTTAGCCCTATTAAAAAAAAGGCAAAGAATAAAATCCAGCAATGGTAACCAAAATGATTGCTACTGAATCAGGAAAGGTGTTCCGGAGCAGCCCCTCCCTCCCCCCCCCCCCACCTCCCCCCCCCCCCCCAAAAAAAAAAAAAATCATGAAATTATATGGTGTATTCAAAACAATCCATAGCATCTGAAAGCCCTACAGATTGGCAAAGACAACTTACAATGAGGAAGATACTGAAATGACACACTGACCTCAGAAAAGACATATTCCCTGGCACAGATTAAAGTGTACTGTCACTAAATCACACTGCATGTACATACATATTTTATTTTATTGGGAATATCAGTATCATCAATGTTACAACTGAATGAAGAAGAAGTATGGTAAAATGCTCCCTAACACTGTAACAGTAGAAACAGATATTTTCATACCGCCATTGAATCATAAGCATGCATGTGTCACAGAGCTTTATGAATGTTTTGGGTTGGTACAATGTACAGTACTGTACATGCATCTTTTACTTGTTTGAATAATGATGATATTGTATCCCCCTTCGAGTACTGTTTGGTTTTTGATAGCCACAAGATATCATTCCATGGTATCGCTCATTGATGTTTTAGTTTATCTCAAGATCAATGAAAAGCAAACAGTGAAACAATACAATGGGCCTTCAAAGTACAGTTGTAGTAGATACAACTGTAGAACTATTCCCATACAAGATATAATGCATGCACCCTTCCTCCACACAATCATACATGTAGACATGTATAAAAGAAAAATACACTGCTACAAACATTACAATACAGCCATAATTTCATAATGAAGGTTGGATTATCATGATAAGAAATGTACAGTAATGTATTAGCATTTACTGTACAAGGCAATATGAAATAGAGTACGTTGTACACTGTAGTCCATGTCTAGGCAAGATTGTTGGAGGTTAGGCATGACCTCTCATGATGAAATACTAATATTTCAGTTGAACAGAGGAATGCTCTTGGCATCCTGATCTCAGATCTCTTTTCTTTCTTTATTTTAATATTTCCCTTTTTTTCCACATGAGAGAAGCGGTCTATACAAGAATTGATAGGAAGAACTTCAGACGATATGTATACAGAGATCACTATGACCATTACTTGGGCAACAAAGAAAAAACAGAAAGCAGCAGGACATGAGCCCATCAGACAATGTGTACACATGGCATTGTTAACATTCCACCAAGCGTGAAAGTCCGTGGTCCAGCCAATTCTTCCAGCCACCTGTAATCACCACCACTTTGGCCAATTCATGAGGTATCGAGATAAGAAGATTGGACCATGGAGCTACAACAGTAGCTCCATGATTGGGCACAGCAATTGGCGAAGACATTGTGTCACGCTCAGTGATTTGTGAGATCTCCATTCCCACAAAATTCACAGCCTTAGTGTCGCTCCCTTTACCAAAATTAATGAACTCTTGAGATCGACAGGCCAAAATTTTGTTCTGCAAGGGCAATCAGACATATGTGTACATTCCATTTGGCTCATACGAACCTAAAAAATCTCAACAAATGTGTAAAACATACAATTTGTACATGCTAAGATTTACAGACCATTCATCTGTGGGTATCAGCAAGTGTTACCATCTGAGACATTAGTTTTGTTGTTGTTTTACTTTTTCTCTCTGTGTCACAGGTCCAAATCTGCAATAGAGATTTGGTTTTGTGAAGATCTTCATACTTGTTTTCAAACTATTCATTGAAATCGTATGTGTGTTCCAATTGCATCTGTACTCTTTTTGTACTGTGGCAATAATAAGAATGAGAAATTCAATTCAATTCAATTTCAATCTCTATTGTCCATTTGGAAATTCCTTTTGTTTTAAGTCTTACAAATAACACATACTCATTAGTCTGTGCTGCTACACCATGTAAGGCTTCATTTCAAAATACTTATACAATGTAGTTGTCATTCCCACACATGCCTACAACAAATTTTACAAATAGCTCTATGTTACTAGACATACTATGTATTGTACGTACACGTACTATGCATTGTGCATGATTAGTATGGACACAACCCCGTTCTCATTTCTTCTGGCCTTGACACAAGCAATAGTAGGTCTCAAGCAGGAAAAATCAATAGCTGGGTTTGAAAGCCCTGGGAGCTCAGTGGTCATTAAGAAGGGCTTCAAAGGGGGCTTGAGGTAAACACAAAAGAGTTTAGCGACCACTGATGCACACAGGAGATTACTGGACAGTGAGGATGGCTCTCAGGTCACTCACAAAATAACACAAAAGGAAAAAATCAATTTGGTCTTATCCTTGTGGTGGGTTACCCCTACACAATGCCTCCTGAACTTGTTTATGATTGCTCCACAACAGTTTGTGAAATATCTGTGGACAGTTATGTTTGATACATAGTTTCTAACCCATGTTATGTAATCAGGTAAAACCTTGGGTCTAAAAGCATTAGTGGTATACAGGTACTACTGCATTGGGATTGATTTGAATTTATATATAAAGAAGTAGGTCAGATGCTTTAATCTGTGACTGGCATCATGCATCAAAATTCCAACGGAATGTATCCAAGGGAGACGCTAGGCCCTATCTCAAGTACAGCGCATGAATAAAGTCACAAGAGCAGGGAAAGTCCAGGCAAATTCAAACAATAATTTAGACAGTTGTGGTGGTACATGTCTATTAAAGTGGGACATCTCACATGGAATCCTACAGATGGAGACCATCAATATATGTTCACAACTTTCTTACTATTTTGTAAAAAACTCTGGGAATATCCTGACCTACTAAAACTGATAATAGTGCAACAGACATAGCTGCTTGAGAGAGAAACCAAGGCATGGCAAATCGTAAGCAATAAGTGTAAAAATTTGTTTGTGATTGGACTGCTATCAATATTACAACTGATGCAAATAAACTGCATGAAGTAATTATCATCCTGTATTCAGTTTATGATATAGAGAATTTCACGGTATATATAACAACATACACTGTAGTCGATGAACACAAATATAACATTTTGAGCAAAATCTCAAATTATTAAGTGTTCCTTATGCTTTCAGTGGTTGCTACACATACTCAGCCCAAGCTCTAGTTGTCAATTAGCAGTTCATTACCTCTTTTTCATAAACTGTGAACAAACCACATGTTTAATATACCGGTACACTACAGATACAAAACTATAACAAACCATATACACAGTGTTGTCAATACCATAAAGTTTAAGGAAAGAATCGCAATATAACACATACTGCTTGGTACTAGAAAGCTGCTTGCCAATAATGGAAATTGTGTTATTTGATATTTGCATTCATTTTGACACTAAAAGCTCTGTAGCATAAAAGTGAATTAAGTTGGTAAGGCATCAACAGCAGGCCATGAGAAAAGGAGTACGATCATTACTTGTGGGTGGGAAAAGCGATCAATCTGGATTATATTGAATTTCCAACTCGATTGCACGCTCCAATCTTCACATGCGCGTGTGCCTTCCTCATTGTGCTCTGGATATAAGATCCATCTTTCACCGATCGCTCCCGAGAAAATTTTGGCTCCTGGTCTGCCTCCGGCAACGCAGCAAAGATGGGTACGCAGTCAATGGAGAAAGGGGTTCACCGTATTGAAGTGGTAGCCCTTTTGAGATGTGCGGAGGAAAAAAAAAATCTGAAGAACGAAAATTAGTTCCGAGTCAGATGTGCATGCAAAGACATACATAGCAAGCGGCATGGCACAACATCTTCCAAATCTCAAAATCTTTCACTATTTGCCCTTTTTGTCTGTTCATTTTGATGGCCAGTTAAATTGTGATTAAAGAAGGTCTCGGCAAGGCAAGGCTCTTACATAAAGTCATCGGATGTCAGGCTGATGAATCTTACATGTCCATGTTTATGTCATGCAGTGAGCACTTCCATGGAGGTTGTAATTTAATGCAAGGCTGTAACAAATACCTCAGGCACTGACCGATGTGAGTCTTTGGGTCTGACTTATGGATCAAAATTCAGTGCATTATTAGAGTTACTTGATGACACTTTTAATACATTATGTAAAGCTCAACATACAATATCAAATATGGAACAGCACATCATACAATATCAGAAATCCCACATGAACAGCATAAAATATTCCTTTTGATTAAATGCAATTTAATCAAAGATTGAGACTGGTGGGGTGGAAGAGGTCTTTGAATATTAAAGCTGAGATAACAGACATGCAGGAATAGATCACAGGAACATCTCACTTGAGGATGTAAGACATCCACAGAAAATCTATCATATCAAGCACAAATTTTGATGAATAATAAAAGTTAAGAAAGAGGTGCAAGTGGTAGAACAACAGATCAGTATCTGTAAGAAACTATTCACGAGATTGAAATATTATCTGTGAAAGTACACTTGTATGAGCTTAATACTGTATCATCCTACAAGGTACTATTCTGTAAACTGTACAAAAGACATCCTGTAAACTGTACAAAAGGCATTCTGTATTACTGTACAAAAGACAAAGGGCAAAATGTTTGTAACATGACAGAGACATTGTACGGATTCTATCCTGTAAAAAAAGGGAATTTTTCATCGAAATTTACATAATTTTCTTAAACTTGCAGTCTTTTTAGAGTTACAGCTGTCTCTTTTGGGAGAATGTTTGAGGGCGTGATGACATATCGCAGCACCACATGCTTTTTGATTCAGTAACATTCATGCTGCCACTGCATTCTTCATTTTTTTTTTTCTGATTTCACTCCAGTTTCACTGAGACATGTGTGTATACCCTGTACCTGTATTCTCTCCTCAGAGTATATTCTCCTATGGATATCTTCAAGCCTCAGCATACATTTGTTGAATACTGAATACAGTGCATGGTTAATGTAAACCAAAAAATAAAACAAAACAACAATGCAAATGTTCAACAAACCTGAAATAGTCATAAACATTGGCATAGCTTATGATGACAAATATATGTAGGGTATAGTGTACCTGTGCAATAATGATAATGATGTTTCTTCTCAGGAAGTATTTCTTTTCCAACCTTGTCTCTGGTTGGGGCATGTAGTATTGTCTAAGTGTATGCATTAACATCACAACCTTAGTCTCATCCTGGTTCAATTTAATGAATCTTGCATCCAATTGTTCTTATTGCAACTGATTGACAAATTGTCCTTCATCAATGTAAAGTAAACATCAATTATTCAGTGTCTTGAGTAAAAGCATGTTTTTTTTTTATTTCTTTTGAAAAAAAAATCAATTGATGTTTTGCATAGTTATGAGTCAGTATTTCAAATAACACAATTTTGTTAAACATGTTCAAAAGAGGGTTCTGACACAATATTTCAAATTAGCATAATATGTTTTTAAGATCTTTATCTGAAGTTATTTCACAAACCAAAATTGGTGTGCCTAAAATGGCTGACAATGTAGTGTAGAATCTACTGCACATTTGTGTCTGAGAGGCAGGCTACATGTGTACATTAGCAATATCTTTTACACTGATACACATCATGTAGACTGTATAGGCAGAGACTCCAACTCTCCCGTTTTCAACAGAGATCTCCCACCGAATACCCATTTTTTCAAAATCTCCCGTTCTCCCGTTTGAGATTTAATTTCTCCCGCCCTGGCTCAATGTCTCCCGTTGGATCGGATTTTTTACTTATTGCTATCGTATGTTGCAAAAATAAGCCTTAGATAGCACCAGAGAGCATCTATAAACCAAGGAACTTCGCGCTTCGCGCACATAAACTTGGAGTCTCCCGTTTGCTAGGGGTTTCAGGCGGGAGAATCTCCAGATCAGAAGGTGCTTCGGGTTGGAGTCTCTGTATAGGCCTACTGTCAAATGCTGTTTTAGGACAGGTACAGCCATACAGGTGTACATTGTACAAGAGTATACAGCATATGACAGTAATTCCTTGGGAACATGAAGGTATTAAAAATGTCACGCAAAAGTACAGCAGATGGACTGGGGACTTGCTGACATCCGTAGTGTGTGTATGTGTGTGTGTGTGCGTTTGTGTATGAGGAATCCTTTTGACATATTGGCAATCAATTCCACTTTTCTTTCCACTTCACAATGGCCCATCCATGATTCCACGCATTATGCTCTGTTCCTATTTGCTCAAACACAAACACACACAAACAGAGCCACATGAGCACATATCATACATGTGTGTCTTCTCTCATGAAGAGTATTATGTACTTGTATACATGTGTATTATAGGCTTGTATTATGTGCTTACTACAGATTGTGCATCTGCCAGAAAATGCTGATCCATGTCAGCAACATGTGTGTAGGAACACTGTCCATACAACGTTAGGCACATATTCACATGAGTAGAAGCACACTACATGTAGTTCTCTGGCTGAATCATCGCTGCATATCAATCGAGATAATGGCTATTTGCAATTGCTCTAAACTGTAATTGGGGAACACAATGGGCAACAGTCCATTTCTGTCCTACTTTGCTCTCAACTGTTCACAAATGCCACATTTCATGCATGCGTCACACCTTGGCCTTCACAGCAAGTGTTCTAATGTGTATTAACCTTGTACTACACAATATATTTATGTCTCCTTGCAAGGAATGACTGCATAATCACAAAATCTGTTATAGTAATTTTCCAGTTGAATTTCATGAAAGCAAATTAACAACACAAGCTGTTTTAAATACAGAAATAGGCCTATACAGTATCTCTGTTACTCAAACCAAAATTCACAAATATTCAATCCAATTAATTTTGTTTTCTTTTTTCTTCCACAGAAATAAAAAGGAATCAAGTTGTGATATTGATTATTTCTAACATTTCGTTGTTCTGTTCTGTTTGGCTTTGGTTTGAACCATCTATTGCTTGTTGAGCACAAGGCATGCAAATATTTAATAATGTTGCTCACTTGAAAACTTCATTTTTACTGGGTTTTAATAAAGCATGTATTAAAATGAGACATGCAGGCATATATCAAGGACATTACACTATAGTGTACAAAAACATTTATCAGCTCTTCCTGTAATAATCTTCAACAACTAGATTTAGGTCGGTTTCAAGAAAACTGGTGAAATGGCTTCATTTACCTAAAGAGCAACCACACAAAATAGTCAATTTTTAATCTTGCTAACAGTTGGTATCAAGCAAAGTTGTGTCAAATTCCCTAGTAAAAGATGGTACATGTACTACTGTTTCATGTATTTTGTTTTTCTGAACAAATGACATGCCACATGCTACATTTAAAATAACCCATTAGTCAGGCTATAACCACAGATTGCATAGACTTGTCATTGGACTGCCTGCAACCCTCTGCATCAGAAATCGGAACATACTTTCCAACTCAGCTTTGGAGTCAACCTGCTTTTATTGCTAGCAAACTGAAGGACAGAGCCCAAAAGGAGATGCTTAATCTCTCCATTGAGGGAAGCACTGGATTACCTGGTTGTCCTTTCAGAGTGCCCAGCGGCCATTCGAGTCTGCCAGAGGCTGAGCGCAGAGCGCATCATCATCGCAGAGCTCGACAGTAAACAAGTCCTGTGCAATTTTTCCATCGCACAATGACTTATTAGGCATATTGGCAAATCACTGCTGAAAGGTCGAGGGAGACGCTGGGGGATACGACCATTATCAATAACATAAAGTGCTATACCTCTCACTCATGAAGGGGGTTGGAATCTTCCTGTGTACCTCAAGAGTGAGCCTGGTACCCGGCCAAATCAAATTTATTTCTTTGTTGGGGGGGGGGGGGGGGGGGGGGGGGGGAGAGGAGTTTCTTCTTGGGGAAAGAAAGGGATTCACAGAGAGCTTTCTTGTGAAGATGATTTTAATGCATATATTTGTAGACCTGTTAAAGGTTATCTGTGTACCGTGTATAGTGCATGCTTGTATGCTTCCATTTGTGACATAATGCACGGAATTTCCCTCATGTTGCTTCACCCCACCATGTCATCTTGCCTCAACTGTTCTTGCCCTCCCTCTCTCTCTCTCTCTGAGGCTGCTCCACAGGTTCCCTGAATCAATAGATGTATGACTTTCCCCACAGCACATGTTCTGATTTATGTTTATATGGCGACATCTATTGATCGCATGCTTACACGCGCCAACAAATGTGTGGAAATGTAGACAGGTGACACAACCACAGCATGGCATTGTTCACATTGCTAGCCTGTCACATGATGTGTGAGTATGGTAATGAGCATGCACACTTACAAAAAAAAAAAAAAATTGACCTGCTTTCTGTTTATATTGTGTATTTGTAGTAAAATGTCATATTGGAGGACGAGGCTATCATTCTTTCCTAAATTCATATCTACAGTATGACACTTGCAAAGTAAACATTAATATCTGGAAACAATGTGCCAGTTTCATTTCTGCATTCGATGCAAGGATTTTTTGGCCCCAGTGTCTTGTGATGATGCAAATTCTTCACCTGCTTCTTACACAGAGTTCTAGTTCTTAAATTGAAATTCGTATTGCACACAGTAAGCATCACCTATTGTCCGATATGGGAAGCTATGGTCCCATACAACATGCTTTTCATAAATTATGAAATCATGGAAGTACATGTATGCCTTAAAACACTGTAGCAGTCGCTCATTCGGGTAACAACAGCTTGTACTCTCTATACTATACAATTACATGTTCCTATGAGCATGCATACCTTAGTGTCTCTCAATGTACTCTCACTGTATTTTATGAGTGAAATGCCTGTTGACAGTAAAGGAATGCAGAAAGCCTGCTTGCTTATCAAACAGTCACAAAAGCATATATCTTAGCAGCTGCATTCCCTTGTTGTCTGGGGTATGCGATTGTGATTGACATGATGAATAGTATGCATAAACAAAAGCGATATCAAACCATAACTCATGTGGTTAGTAATCACATGACTAGTGCCATGTGACATCACCAGTATTCGCGACAGGATATGTACAAGTAGGGTACAGTTGCTGAATGTTTTCAAAGCGCTATGTTTATGGCTAGATGTCAAGTGAAAGCAATTAGACTGAGCTGAATGCAATGGAAACTCCCAACACTACCTAATGGTTCCTGAGTCTAACAATTCTTTCAAAACACAGACTGCTGTCATGTGAGCTTATCAATGATGTCAATGTTTTCTCATTTCTCTTGAAGGAGAGAGGAAATTGCCACTGACTGCATAGAGTCTACATAGCAATTAAGTCCTTCCAGCTGTAAACCCAACCTGCATCTGCTTCAGCAGAGCCATCAATCGCATTTCATAAACCCCATGTATCTACATAATCCACTACATTCGTACATGCCTGAAGCAAGTCTCACACAAGCAGAATTCTGAAAGTGTTGTTGGGGAGCCGATGGAGATTTTGAAAACCATTCTCTAAAACCCATGACGTCTCCTGCCCTTCTCTGTAAGGAACGTTTAATATGCATTCTTGACTGCCAATCTCAAAAGGAAATCAAACACCAGGCTTTTATGATTTAATGAGTTTTTGCTGTAATGAGTAACAGGTTGATTTGCAGAATGCAGGGGTCAATTATTTGGTCTGGTTAACAATCAATCTGCAAATCAATCCACAGGGGGTCAAACAGCTGGTTCCAAAAAATGGTACACCATTGTAAAATGTCACATACATTGTGACTGTCAGAAAGACCGAGCCACATTGCTCAGTATTAGAAGAGAGAATGGACTTACGATATGTGTACCTCTGCAAATCTGTGTTATTTTCCAAGAAATTGATGCAATGTCAATCATTAAGACTCAAACTCTCCAAGAAGAGTAAATGTCATATGTTGTATACACTGTGTGACTGTCAGAGAGACCACTTGCGTACAACTGCAAATCTGTGTTATTTTCAGTGAAATTGATGCAATGTCATGAAGTCCCACAGCCTGCCATTATTACTCCCTGATACCAATGTCACTTTTAGATCAAGAAATCATGACTGAGGTTTATATGGATATAGGCTGCAACATATCTTTGCTTTCATTTTGTTTTGTTTTTTAATTAATGGGTGTTTTTTGTAGCTCTGCAGGTCACAGACATACACATGCATATAAATCAAAATGAACAGACGTCTCATACACATGTGGTGATGCAACACTGCAAACTTCATAACAGTAACACCACCATAATTTGTGTTGGATCATGAGGGTCAGTGTCAGGAGGTAAATTCACATACCATGGTTGCATGGTTGACAAAATAATTTGTTGGAAAAAAAAAATGACTGTTGGCAAAATAGCAGGCAGAATTCTACTGATCTATGTGATCATATCATGCTACACATCTCTGTTGTATCACCATAACACTAGATCTCAACGGGAGAAATGCTGAACTGAACATGTAGCCTGAAACTTGCTTTCTATGACATGCTTTTACATTGGTATGAAAAGCCAAGACAGGTGGTATGCAAATAATTCTCCACATGTTTTATATGATATTGTATGGAACTTGCAGAGATCACATACTTGTACAAATTGTACTTCATGAATTTTCAACTTTACACACAGTGTAACAGTTGTGACCTCACAAGCATTTGTCCTTTTAAGGCATTTTGCAAGTGTACATGTAGGTAAAGGCAAGGCACTGTATTATAAAATAATTTGCAATGTGGCCTGTTTATCATCACATCATCATGATTCAACTCATTTATGTACTTTCACACACACACAAAAAGAAACTAGCAGATATTGAACCCAAAGTCGATCTCATCTTTCAATGGAATGTTATTCAGAAGAAGGCAGCTTACTTTTGATAGCTGAAGCTGTGTTTCAGTGGGATTATATTTCCTTTATCACAAGACTGGTAGCAAGGCTACCTCAATGCAAGATATTCAAAAATAGCAACAACAACAATTATAATATAAACAACCATATAACACAAGGCAATTTCTCACATTAGTAGAACAGATATCAGAGGGGAACTCTGGCTGATTTTCAGACTTTTACATTGGAAACAACTATAAATTGGCTATACTGGGTACAGATTTTCAGAATTTAGAGTGATTTCAAAATGTTTTCACAATTTAAAACAAATCACAATGAGCAAGGATAATGACATAGCAGCTTCACCATACAAATGTATGAGTGGGGGCTCACAGAAGCAGAACAAAAGATGAAAGCATGTATAAAATCTACACAGGTGACCTTGAAAAGCAAGCAGTATTGTAATGGAATTGCATTGCTACATTTCTCAAATATGAGCCTCTACTCATGCATTCTTATGGTGAGCCCCCACTCAAGCATTCTCATGGTGAAACTGCTCCCTTGTTCAGTGTACAATGTAATTTGTTTTGGGTTTTCAGAGTATCGGTTTCTCTGCTCAAGGACCACATGATTATTTAATTCCACAAATCTAAACATGGAGCTGTCGATTCATGTTCTACGTGATGTGAAATTGTGAAAATTGCCTGGACTTCCCCTTTACAGAGATAGTATTTGTTGAGGGGAGGATTCAGCTTTTTAACTTTTTTGCCAGATACTTAGAAACCACTTTATGAAATGTTCAAGCATGTTCAAGCATGATTATGCTTTCCAGATCACCAGTTTCTGCATTTTTATGTTCCACCCTTGAAATAATTCAAAAAAAAAAGAAAAAGAGAAGAATGATTGACAGCCTTCAATGGTTCTGATAGCCTGAAGAAAATCTGCAATGGGTATCAAAGACGGCTACATCTAGCACTCTATTTGGTGGGACTACTTCGGTATGGCTTCATCTTTCAGAGTACCATGATTGTAGTAGCCTACAACGCTACATCACATGCAACCACTATTGAAGAGACTATTACAGTTATACTGTGCATAATCAATTCAGTTAAAAATCAGGGCAGGGGTTTCTCCCTTTTTGCCCTAGCCTTGTGAAGGATGTAAACAACACACAATACCCTTTTCAGCTCCTGCCTTTAATTAAAGGTACTGATGCATCTTGAAGGTCCGACTCTTAGTAAAACCATGGAGCTACGTAGTTCCATGGATGGTAAAAATTCACCGGAGTAATACTTAAATTGTGTCATGTAGACCATTGGCATTAGATCTATATCTTTCTCATCCTCATGGTCATTAGACAATGCCATAATCTCACAACTGACTTGCCTTAAATTTACTTGGATGTCTTGGTGTAGTGTAACTGTCTTTAGATTTGTTAAGTCCCTACCTAACAATTTTACTGACATACTCAAGTGACACTGCTGATATCGACTCTCGTGTTCGTAGTGGCGGTGGTGCATGGTGGTGTTTGTAATTAGCTAGAAAACTCTACCTTCTCTAGTGTCTATTCATCTAGTGACCAGTGTGACTTCTAGAAATGCCCGCCACTTATCACGAATGGGCTGTAAAACGGCCTGCTTGATTGCACTGTACAGTAGGAACCTACTTTTTGCTTGTTTATTTTTTTTTTCTTAATCTTAGTTCGTTTCCATACCTGTGGCCGTTGTATTAGTGCGGGTAGAGACGTTCTGCGGGTTTTGTGGCTATGACTCGCCACGGAGCTCTGCGATGACGTCCGCCGACGCCGCAGGACGGGAATTTTGCCGTCGTTATTGAACGGCGAAACGATGGAACTTCGCCGAAACAAATGAGCCTCCGTGTATTTGGACAGAACGCAGCCGGCAATTCCGCAGAAGTAGGCAAAATAGGGCCTCATCCACATAGGTAATCCATGCAAGGTCGAACCACTGAGAAATCGCATGAAACTCAGAAAGCTGATGACCAGCGCACTTTGAGGTGTGGACAAAGTTGATGTCATACTGACCAACGAGGCCGATGCCAAGACGCTAGCGACTAGCCATAGGCTAAAGAGGTTGGCTGCCCCAAAACAGATCTGGCCGAAAATCTCGCCGACATAGCAGGCCATGAAGAATACGTACACATTATTACCAGTCCATGTCTTTCGCAGATAAATTGCTAGCCAGTAAAACGCACAAATTACACTAAACATGGGAGCAAAGAGACCACACAAAATGTGTAAAGCCGATATGAATGAGTCTTGCAAGATATACATGAGTAACGCAATACCAGCTACGCCGGCTGCAAGGGCAGATCGACTCTCAGCGCCCGTGTTTTTCAGTTTCTTCAGGCCAAACCAGGCCAGATATGGATTATAATTCCTCCTCTCCATGAAGGCTGCTGTACCGGCGATATATCCGTTATTATCCGAGCTATCGAGGTTAAAATATCCTTTGTCTAGTCCATATCGAGCTGATGGTCTTCTCTCGTCCATTTTCCGTGTCGCGTTCACGTTGCCATACCAGCTGCACTGACAGGCCGTACCGTTACCCGCCGCCGCATGCACCGTAGTACTCCTCGGCTGATTCGATTACTAGAAAGATTGCAGTCGTTCATTGGTGATGGGCGATATGGCCTCCGCAAGGCGCAGACAGCAAGCGCTGGCTCGATTGGACGGTCAGCTATTCAACCACACAGTTTACTACGCACGTTATTACGTGAATGCCGTCTGCGCGAAGCCTGCCAACACAGCTGAGTGCACGCCGCTTTACTATGCCATGCTTGTTTATGAAGAAACCCCGAAACCGTTAGTTGTTTACACTCCTCACGCCGACATGACAGGTGCATGACACCCGCCACATTATCTACAACAGGGCAGAAGATGTGATAATCGTCAAGCTCGTATAAATGAAACCTTTCCTCTTCTTTTGATCGCCCTCTTAAATTCCGACTGCGAATGAACTGAGCGTAGGGGCATATTTGACACGACGTAGCTATTCACCTTTTGTGTCCTTACACCTTGCCGCCTCCAGCAATGAAAATTAATAGAATCGGCATTATGTTTTCGACTCCGAGAGGCCGAACGCTTCATTCCTTCACATTTGAAGTATGTATTAAAAGACAGAGGCTAATTCGTTACTGCCTATCATAAATCATATGATTAACCATGTTGACAAAGTGGAGAATTTGTCACCATACACTATATCAGGCAATCCTCTAGCCTAGCTATCTGGTTAGCAGGAATTTCATGCAGGAGCACAAAGATATGATTATGATGATGATGATGATGATGATGACGATAAACCGCATTTATATAATTATCGTCATTTGTCTGTAAAACATTCGATACAAAAACATCCGGCTCCCACAATGTGTCACAAAATCACATGTCCTTCATAAAGTTTCTAGGGGGGGGGGGAAATAGTCTAACAGCTCAAACTGAATAAGATTTGCAAAATAGATTTTGGTAGAATGCAGTTTTGTTTTGATACCTCCTACTGTGATAGTTCAATCCAACTCTATAGGCCTATGTCTAGTATACAAAATAACTGTGATAAAGGAAGATGTGTGTGCCGAGGAAACGATATTGTGTAACAATGTTTTACATTCCTCATCAGGGGCGGATCCAGGAATTCTGTAAAGGGGGGGGGGGGGGGCGTGACTAATATTTCTGGTGCCACTTCCGGGTTTCATTGCAGTATTTTCTTTTTATTTTCTTTGTTTTTAACGAAAATTAAAGGGGGGGCGTGCGCCGGTTGCGCCCCCCTCTGGATCCGCCACTGCTCATTTCCTAACCACATTCATCCAACTACAACTTCTTTGGGCTGACTACGTCGTGCCGGGTTGCCGCGGGTGTCGCATTTTCCGTCGAGTATGTATAGTGTTAGTCATATTTTCCGTTCTATACATTGTGGACAGCATAAATAATAAATAGCCACTCGCCGAAACAAACAAGTTGACTGTAGTGACCGTGTTTAAGAAGTAGCTGTCACACCTATATAAAAGTCAATGCACCTTGGGAAAAAAGCAAAATAAATCACGATTAAGTTTGATTGTTCTTGAAGTTGCTAAAGACTTAGATTAAAGGTTTGGTCATGTGATTTAAAAAAAAATGTCGTCATGGCACGCAAGAAAAGAATACCGGGTTTGTTTGGTTTTCTTTCTTTGTTTTCTGGTTAGTGGCATGTTTTGTTGTTTATCTGGATCATACATATTATCTTTCAAATAGTGGACTAACTCCGTTTTGACAGAATGATGTCCGACGAACATAAGATTATCTGTTAGTTTTATAGATAGAAAAGCAAGACCCCCTGAGCATTGCCGGGATTGCAATTCCCCTTTGAATGTATAAAGCTATTACCCTGCCTATAGATAAACAGAACGGTGACTGTCCAGCATGGGCGGAGGTCATGGAGCAGACTTTCTATTATTTCTATATTGCTAAACAAAATTCTCCTATATATACTACAGTATAATTTCTCATCGTTTTTTTATATAGGCCTGTAACAAGATTGCTTTTGAAAAACAAGTTGCTGGATATGTAATTAATATGTCTCCAATAATTGAATGAGTTGATTTGTATGGATTTTTCCCGACTCTATAAAAGGTATATCAATAACTGAACATTCTTATTTATACATTCGATCTCATCATGGCTTTGTTCAATTGAAATTTAACGTTGAAAGATGCAGCTACATTCCTTTATATACAGCTGCAAACTGAAGTCCACCTTCATTTCCGACAGTGAAACTCGCATTTTATGACATTAATTGTGAAAATCCACCCAGTTTAAAGTAAAGGATTTATGGATTTCTGTGAAATCAAACAAGCCGGACAGCCATGGGGGCTTGATTAAGTCGAAATAATGATAGGAAAGTTAGGACATGTCTAGTCAATTTCCCGAGGATTTGTTTCTATCAAACGTAATAGGTCACGTAAAGTTGCGAGACAGACTGAAATGAAGATGCAATATGACTTATTCAATATTAGATTCAATATTTTCTAGCACACCACTGATGTCGTGTCGAATTGATGTTCCTTTCTCACATTACTTGAAAAAGATTCATTTCGTACATCAAATGGATTTATGAATGCAGTTTCGATTGAGAAATGACGGTTTTGACGGTAAACAAAAACATGATTTATGACAATCAGTGTAATATGTAAAAACAAAATAGAAGATTTATGAAGCCAATATGATGTACGTCATCATTTTTATATCCACAATAAATTTTGTAATTCATAAGAGCATGTTCAAATTCCACAATGCCATAAAACTCCATTATAGATTATTCCGATTGTGTTTTTGTTGTTGTTTCTGTTTGTTTTGTTTTGTTTTTGTTTGTTTGTTTTTTTACTGGAACTTCTATATCTTTGTGCTTTTATGGTTGCCTCGATGTTACTCATAATAAAGTTATAACGCGAACATGCATGGAAGAAATTTTCCCTTTAACATCGTGGCACACTTCCAAAACATGTCGATATTCGCTCTGTTCTGTTATGAGTGGATTTTTGTTTCCACGCAGTTGTGGAATATGATCGTGACACTGATGAGCTGTATATAACGTTGACTTCATATTTCCACCTTTTGCTGTCTCGTTTGTGTATAGTGTCCTTCTAATTCGAATAAACAATCAAGTGAAACGATGTCACATAATCAACGATTAAAATACGAAATTTGACATTTTGTAAAGATTACGGAATATATTATACGGAATATATCATAATCATCTTGTCATGATATATTTCTATCGTTTCCTCTATGCGTGGGGTTGAACTTATGTCACCGGTCTATCATCTGTCAAGTACACGGGTTTATTATCCAAGGATAACTCCTTGGGGTTTATGTATTCAGTGTCATGTCTGCGTGTTTCCTTTCATCATATATAGTCGATATATCCGACTATAAAATCTCTCTGCCCTATACTTTAGACGCGCAATAGAAGTTGCATTTGCTAGGTGGAACGCACCTACATGAATATTATAGCTGCTAGGTTGGGAAAACTTCCAACGAGCGCGGGGGGGGGGGGGGGGGGGTGGGGCGTTTGCAGGTAACCTTTGTTATATGGGGATGTGCTTGAGAATTGAATGCTTTACGAAAGTGCGAAAGATTCACATCTTGGTGGTACGAAAGTGTATCGATCGATGCAAGCGTTCGGCAAAAAAAGTGCGTATGGATCGAGGATTATAGGCCTAAGTTCCGATCACTCGGCCTATCCACCGACTGTGGACGACTGGTGGGTAATAAAGCACACTCCGTAACCGTCGGAGTGTATAATCTTCTAAGTTACCTTTAAGACACCGCTAGTCTCGAGTTAATCCAGATTAACATGGATGGCTGAATAGGATTAACGGAGGCAACAGTGGCACCTCGGGGACTCTGACGTCAATGAAACGTTTCATTACGCGCCTTTTCTTCGAGTGCGCGACCGACTGCCGGGGAAAAATAATACAAAAACTCCGGAATATGAAGCTTGGCAGCCAACTATCCGGTGATAAAAGAGGACGAACTATACTGTAAATCGGATGCCAGCACTATCTTCTTGTGGAATGTTAAATACAATGCTTGCGTATAACAGTGATGACTGTCTATAGGATAGGGCACCATCATGAAAGTGATTACTCGTATCCAATGCGCCGTTAAGATTCTCAAATGGTGAGACATTATTTCTCTTCATTGTATATACTATGAGGCCTATTAGCATACATTTTTTTTTTTTTGTGAGTAAACCGACGGTATTTTCCTTCATATTATTGGAATGTGCGCTCATCTCACCACTGAAGTGTATATGCAATATGCTATCTTCTGCTGTATGGGGTCGTGCTGAGAGCTATACCCAGTAGTGATTTCTGAGATCAAAATTACAACGATAAGTGACTTCTATTTTTCTGTTTTTAACAGAAAAATACTTTGCAAAATATGTCTTTGTATAAGTTTGTTCTTTCTTTCTTTTTTATCTAACCCCATAGTGGTAAGAAAATGATCATAGAAGGAACTTTGACGTTTCAAGAGATTTATAAAATGATTATTACAATATTAATCTGGTAATAACATTGTACGTTGATATAGTAAATATAGTTTTCAGGCTTTTGAACTTAAATTTCCATTTTCCCGCAAACGGAAGCAAAAGTCAGCAGCCAATGCATATCGCAAGGATAGAGCGTACTCTGGAACATTATTCACGTTTCAAATTGAATTATTAGAATGTGCATTCCTATATAAATTATAGGCCTACATCAATAAAAAAAAAAAACCACACACACACACACACCTTGACCACTGCGTAAGATCATTGCTAAGTATAGGAATGACAGAACAATACAAGGACCTTGACAAAAGTGGGAAAAGTGTAATGTACTTTGAAAGAGTGATATTTGGCTTTTTATAATAGCCGCAGGATGCTGCATTAAAGAAAGGGAAGTAATATCGCTATCTGTGATGAATTATGCCAACTGCATTACTATCGACTATAACTCTATCAATAAGTCACCGCATCAGGCCTTTGTTGACTCGTCATGGGTATGATGAGACAGAGAAGTTAATACAATTATTGGACGTATATTTCTTTTCAAATCATAAATAATGACTCAAACGATTTTAGCTGCAATTGCAAATGATAGGGAACACATTTCACTGTTCCAAGTCACTCATGGAATCTAGCAGTCTTTCTATCTTTGTTCAGCGTTTGGGGGTTTCGTTCTTTCTTTTTCATATTTTTTTCCAGTCTGTCTGTCTGTCTGTCTGTCTGTCTGTCTGTCTGTCTGTCTGTCTGTCTGTCTTGTACGAAGGTGGATGTAGATCTGTCTCCTCAAATTCGAGCGATTCTATACTGCCTGCGGGGTGTGTGGTTTTCCATTTCTTGACGGATTTTGCCCTTTCGAAATGTATCGCGTCCAGGCTGCTGTGGTTAACTGCTTCTCGCACAGGCCTGCAGTGTGCGGCAAACTGTCCATTACAATAATTACCGCATGCATGTCTTGTTTGGTTAGAATGATGTCCATTTCACCTCAAACCTTTGAAGAAAATGTTATTCAAGCCCCGTAAATGTACATGACAAACACCGTTATGCACACACACACACACACACACACACACACACACACACACACACACACACACACGCACGCACACACACACACACACACACACAAACATGGAATATGTGTTTATATACATTAACATTAAATAGGGCCTATATGCATTTACAACTATTAACATGGAGAGCGCGATGACATGAAATTACACAAGAGCAACACATCGTAAAGCATATATTCATATTTTATATGTAATTGTATACAACGTGTATATATATATATATATATATATAATATATATATATGCCTATATAGATGGAGAGGCGAATTGCTTGCCAGATGAATTAATACTTTCATTTACTTTCTCCTTTGTGAGAATTGTGGATAATACGATTTGTTTCCCTTGTATAAGCATGCATTGTTTTGTTGTTTTGTTTGAGGACCGACACAGGGTTATATAATATGAGCTGGATTCATGGGCCTATTCACCGTGTCATGCTGACATGTTTTTATCATTAACATGTACTCGTTTGTTATTGTCTTCGGAAGAAAATGCAGAAATAAAATCGAATGAAATATAATCGAAACCGAATCGATTCAAATCAAACAATTTTATAGCATATTTTGGGTATATACTTCTAATGATATATTATCGAGATAATTATCATCCAGCCTTTTGAACAACAAAAACGTGGATATTTAATCACTCTTATTACATTTTATGCTGCAGTCAGAAAGCTGATGTTTGACAATCCGTAACCCGCTGAGTCACTACTTTGAGTAATATTAACTCTTTAAAACCCCTAACTCGAAGAGCCATTGACAATGTGCATGTAGAAATTGCCCCTGGTAATGACAGTGCTACCGTATTCTTTATAATCACACTCCTCTTTTTCTATACTACGCCGGTGCTTTGCATAAATGAATGTGCGCTAATGCACCCAGGAATACACAAATATTTTTACAAACGTAATGCAGTGCGCGTGTTTACATTATTCATGCTTCCGCCCGGGTAGTCACATTCAATTTGTTTTGATGTTTAGGCACCTGTAAAGGAGGGATGCAGAGAGACAGACTTTGCCATGTCAGACTTGATAAAATAAAGGCTAAACCTGTAGAAATGTCACCTGTTGGAATATTTATTGCTGATATTAAAGAGAGGCGCGTCGCGTTCGCATCAGTTCGATTGTTACTTGGCCTGTTGCCTATATACTGTTTCAAAATATTCATGGATATTGATTTTCATTGAGCGTTTTGTTTACAAACTCTATTCAATAATGGTATTGGCGATACATTCATCATTTTTATGTATGCATGTTTATCCTAATGCGCACCTTATAGTCAATTTTCTTGTCTGTTTCATATACATGTTAAGTTCCTTTTTTTCTAAATCAAGTGGAATAGACCTATAGTTGTCGCCAGGTCTTTCAGGCCTCATGCAGGCAATTTTAAAAGTGTTAAAAATGCCTGGAGCGTTTGTAATGGAAAAGTATTTCGGGAAAATTGCATGCCTATTATTATTACAAGGTGTTCAATAGACCCTTTCCTGTCGAATACATTGAAGTACGTAGAATCCATTCACTGCATTGCGGGTATCAGTTGCTCTAACATGGCAAACTTTCTTGTGTTAGCAACAAACTTTGTTTGAGTAATGCACAGATTATTTTCGTTTAGATAAGAACAAACAGAAAAGTAACCTTGACATCAACATGAGAGTGTCGGTTTTGACAAAGGCTATGTAACACCCCGAGATATTTCTAATATAGACCAGTTTACGTGTTTAAAATGTTCATATTCATATTCTGTTCATATTCATTCCTATATGTATATTTTGTATCATACTTTTTGACTCGTGCTTCTATACTTATAATACTTACTGTCATACGATATGATTCGACAAAATGTATACTTCTGTTTTATGTATTATCGTTTGTTGGATTGAAATAAAGTAATGTAATTGAATTGAATTGAATTGAATTGAAGTTTATACTTTTATAACAGAGATGCCCTTTGAAAACCAGAAAGTATGGCCGAGGCCTGTCTGAGGCTTGCCCGACATAGAGACAACTTTGTATATGCAAGTTGCATTCAAAGTAAACTGCCCTGAGTGTGCATTTATACGATGATGGCTTAGATTGTTCACAATATAGGTCTGGTGAAAATTTGAACAGATTTGTAAGTATATAGTGAAAGATACATTGGTTAAAATGGCCAATTATTGGTATGACTCATTCTTATAACTGTCCCTATGGTATTATTTTACTTGTACAGAATGTACAAGAAACAATAATGATAAATTTGACATGCGAGTCGTTGATACATAACCAGACAGGGATGACATGTTCATAGTCTACAGATATTAGGTATAGTTTGCTATAGTATTTTCATTAGATGAAATGAAATTTCCTCTATATTATGCCAACATGTACATCAAAAGTCTATCTCATCCAGAAATATCTTAAATTAAAAGTGTAAATCAGAGCTATATGTTGTGAAAGTATTTGAAACTATACCCTCCTAGAAAGCAGATTTTATCACTTTCCGCTAATAATCCAACAATTAAAATTGAAATGGAGTTTTCATGAAGAGTTTGTTATAAATTGATATGTCAGATTAGTGCCTGGACATGTCGTGCAATCGAATAATTTTAATTTTCTATTTCATCATCAATCCTTGCGCAATTTCTATTCGGGCATACCCGTGTCTTCATGTGATTGATTTGATTTGATCTCTGCATTTCTCTTCCATTCAAGAAATGCATACAAAGTCAATTGAACAAAGTTATTGAGTAAAAGTTTTACAGAGAAAATGTATGGAAACAGGCAAATGACTTAAATGTATACCGCACTGTTTATTCTTCACAATACAAAGTAAAGACGAGCAGAAGTCATTTACGCAAAAAAAAAAAATCATTCTGTATTGCTCCTATTTTATACGTAGGGGTAGCAAAAGTGGCTGGTCATTTATGAAGTGAGACATGAATCAATATTGTCTTCTACCTGTGAGGCAAATCTTTGGCATGTAATTAGCTATTTTTCTGAGTGGCGGCATCAAACATAGGTTAAAAGGGAATCAGACAGTCATATTATAACTCCAATCTCTTGAGCCCCCTTGGTATGACGCGTTATTTTCGTCACTCCAGTTTCTTTCAGCTCCTCGGCCGAGGCAGGATTTGTGTCGTTTATAGCAGAAGTTATATATCTTTTTTTTTCAGGCGAGTTCCAGGTAAAATTTCACAAAGACAACCCCGGAGGTTGTCGCGGTGACATTCTTGTAAAGAGCAAACGTGAGATCTAATTCAACCATCAGTGTAAGCTGGTAATCCTGATTTTGTTGTAAGATATAACTGGATCAATCATTGTGTGATAATCGATCGACACTCTTAATAAGTACAGTTTAACTTGCACACAAAAATGAATATATTAATGACGTGAGAATAATAAATGAATAATTAATGATAATGATATGAGATTAGAGATGTTGTCCTGAAACCATCTCCAGTGAGTGGTAATAAAATATTACGAGGGAAGGTAACATTCGAGGCTGAGAGTACGAAGCAGGAAATCAATCGTCAAAAGAGATTATGATTTAATTGAAAATTTGATTCCGGTGAGAAGTGTTCATCTCAAGTCAAAACCTCCCGCAATCTGAGCCAGGAATAACCGTTCTGAGATATACTTGACCTCAGTTGCGGCAATCGGGAATAA